>NC_140235.1:26432034-26447034 GCF_949987555.1 Borostomias antarcticus | reverse complement strand
GCCGTCCGGTTAGGCAAATTAATGTAACTTCTGGTCATGAGAAGCTAGTGTGTTTTTCTATAGGGCTAGGTCAGTCTGTTTACATTCATAGTCGTATCCTGTCATGTCGCGTCAGCTCAAATACACACACACCCACACCCACGCACGGACACACACACTCACACGCACGCGTACACACGTCTCTCATCAGCTAACACACTGAGGTAACTGAAGGCCCACAGTCCAAAATAAACAGCCCAGTGACTGACAATGTTATGGTCAAAGTGTCTTGTAACTTTACATGTTCACTATGCACTAACACACCACACACACACTCGCTCTCACACTCACACACACACACACTCACACACACACACACACACTTGGCGCCAGCCCCGGTCGTCTGTCCTTGGAATGAGCTCACCTGCTCAGAGCCGGCAGCGGCAGCCTTGAGGCCTCTCGCTTGGAACCCTAACATCCTTTAACACCTCACATTGTTGTTCTGGGGGTGGGGGGGGGGACCATGACATCAGCCCTTCCCGCAGGGGACTGGGGGGGGGGGGGACGGTGATGTCACTTCCGTGCGGGGCGAGGCGACGGCCGGTCCGATGCCCACCCACCCCGATGCCCACCCGTGCCATAAAGCTCTCAGTCGGCTACTTTTGTCGGCCGGTCTATTTTCTCCGCTGCGAAGGTCTCGGAGACGGCGGCATTGTCCTGTCTGAATGTTGGCCTTCCTGCCTCGGCCGGAGACCGCGCAGATCTCCGAGCGGCTCTTTGTGTGTGATTGTGAGGGGGACGGTGAGAGGAAACGTGTCCTGTGCTGGGAAAGAAAGCTCTACTCCTGACCCACTTCAACTGCGTGCGACAATGTGCGTACGTGTGCGTTGTGTGCGTGCGTGTGCGCTGTGTGCGTGCGTGTGCGTTGTGTGTGTTGTGTGCGTGCGTGTGCGTTATGTGCGTGCGTGTGCGTTGTGTGCGTGCGTGTGCGTTGTGTGCGTGCGTGTGTCCTCACTTTCGTCCCAGCGGTCCCCATTGTGTTCGTCCTCGTGGAGGTTGCTGTCGCAGTCCGCCCCGTCCGGGAGGCTGCCCTCCTCCTCCACGATGTGCAGCTTGTCCTCGTCATCCGAATCCGACGCGCCCTCCACCACATTGCTGTAGTTTGTAACTGCGAGAGAGAGAGAGAGAATGGAACAGGGATTAGGGGCACTCGTTTCGACAAGAGCCAGACGGGCCACGGGCGCAGAGGGCTAGGCTTAAGTCATTCAGCTGCCCGTGAACTTTGATAATGACAGGGGAGAGGCACGATCATCGAAATGAACAGACTGAAGACTGAAGGGAGGATGAGTGGAACTATAAAATGAGACTCACACGGGACTACAGCTGAAATCCCTCCCAGACATGCAGTCCCTATTACCCATAAGCCCATATGAATGGGCCTCTCACACTGAACAAGAGAGTATTTTCTCAAGCCAACCATATTCAAAGAAAGGCCATGTAGCCTTCACTTACAGTAGCAGTTCCCTTAAAAGACAGTGGAATGGGGTGCGCCCCGGTAGCTCACCGGATAAGGCGCGCCCCATATGAAGGCTAGTCCTTCGCGCGGCGGACCAGGGTTCGATTCCCGGCTCGGGTCCTGTGCTGCATGTCCTCCCTTCTCTCTCTCCCACGTTTCCTGTCTCTCTCAACTGTCCTGTCCCATTAAAGCTGAAAAGCCCGCAAAAATTTCTTAAAAAAAGACAGTGGAATGATCTATGACTTCTATGTAGCCGGTTCACTAGCATACACACAGTAAGATGGACACTAAACGACACCGCACACACAAGATTTTCAACATTATTACATTGCGGTGAGGTGTGTAGGTGTGTGAGTGTACAGTAAGTGTGTGTGACCCTGTTGTGTGTTCCAGGGTGAAATAGGTCAGTGACACATAGCTTAAAGGGATGATTAATGAAAGGGTAAATGTGCAATTTCTGTCTAAGCGTGGGTAGCTGGGAAGGATAAGTGATGTGTGTGGGTGTGTGTGTGTGTGATTTACAGACAGATAGACGCAAAGATAGTGATTGCACATCCTCTAAACTTCTTTTTTCATTTCTGAAACCTGTTTCTCCAACTCTCTGTATTCCACCTGTGGCAACCCTTAACCCCGACCCCCCCCCCCCCCCCTCCCCCTCTCTCTCTCTCTCTCTCTCTCTCTCTCACTCTCTCTCTCTCTCTCTCTGTTCCACAGTGAGCTACGGATCTACTCGTCTATTTCTCTCTCGGGCCAAATCGATTCTTCTCTCAGAGGAGCGCAGTCAGCAAAGGGACCGGAGCCGCGGCGCTCAAACCAGCTCTCAGCTCACTCCATCACACCCACACACACACACGCACACACACACACACACACACATACACACACCACCCGCACACCCACACACACACATGCACACGCACACACACACACACACACACACACCCACACACGCACACACCACCCACACCACCCACACGCACACACACACACACATGCACACACACACACACACCCACACGCGCACACACCACCCACACCACCCACACGCACACACACACACATGCACACACACACACGCACACACACCACCCACACGCACACACACGCACACACACCACCCACACACGCACACACCACACGCGTGCACACACACCACCCCCACACACACACACACACCCACACACACACACGCACCCAGCAACACTGTGCTGCTCCACTGCTGGCCCTATCGCCCACATTTACATTTAAGCTGATTTGGTGCTTCTCCCTTTCCCAACCCTGCACTCTCTCTCCCCTACCCTCCTCTCTTCCTCCATCCATCCATCTCTCTCTCTCTCTCTCTCTCTGAAGTCCGTGATAATGTTGTTGTCAGGGTTCCCGTAGAGACGGGGGAATCATGATCTTCTGTTTCAATCAATGAGAATTGTTTCTGCAGCCCCATGCGCGCTGGTGGGGGGTTCTGCAGAGCGAGGGGCAGAGCACACCTGGTTGATATCCTCCCAGACTCCCCAGCGGCACGCACACAGCGAGGGGAGGCGGGGGGTCGAAGGGGTGGGGTGGGTCGACAAGGCCGCTCTGCATCTGTCGAGTCCCACGTCGCTGTGGTATCGCCGGGATGGTATCACTCCTCTTTCTATTCTGCTTTTCTCGCTTTCTCCCTCCTCTCTCTCTCTCTCTCTACCTCTCTCTCTCTCTACCTCTCTCTCTATCTCTCTCTCTTTCTACACCTCTCTCTCTCTCTCTCCACCTCTCTACTCCAGGTGATGTATGGCCCCGCCTGCTGGAGCAGCCTAACGGCAGCAGACAGCCACACTTCATCCTGAGGCGAGAGGCACTCCCTTAAAGACCTGAGAGGCTGTTTAGGGCCATAGTCGCTGAAGTGTGGCGCTGAGGTCAGCAATAACAGCGCCAACGCCGCCACTGTCGGCGGGCTGAGTAGTGATGAGCAACAACGGCCACACTCCCGTAGGGAGTAAACGGCGTGGGTGCGCGAAGTAAAACAGAGGGGAAAAAAAGCACTTGAACGTGGAAAAGTTTGTGCCTTCAAGCTCTGAGGACAGACATGGCCACTAAAGCCTCAACAGGAAGTGGATTCCTTGCCTGAGCCAAATGGTCAGGGTTCCAGGACTGTGTTTGACCGGGAGAGGTAACACCGAGATAAAACAAAGACAGAGGTCTCTGCTGTCTGGCCCGCTCCACGTTTGGACAGCTGGGTTTTTTAGCGCTAGCATGCTAACTTACACCAGGAGGACGCTCTTAACTCATGTGCAGAGACCCAGGTGTGAGATGAGTCCCCCCACAATGCTTTGGGAGAGCACCTGGAAAAACACTATTAAGAGCCAACAAAATGCATCACTGCTAGCATTCCTTAATAGTTAGGCTAGCTAGTATCCTTCAATATGAATTATATTCCTTCATAAACAAATAGTCCTACATCAGTTCACTTATCCGGAAGGTTTAGCCTAATACTCTCAACCTTCGATAGTGCAATACGTTAATTAGGCGACACAAAGCCATTTTACCTGCAAAGATATCCAGCACTCTGGGCCCAATGCAAACATTGGTGTTCCTCACAAAGTACTTGACACGTGCAGTGAAGGGACCTGACAGGGAGGTGTAAAAAGAGAAGACTACCTAAGCAAAGAGTCAAATAGACCACTGACAGACAGCAGGTCGCCTCAGACCCGCTGTACAGACCATCCTGTATTGGCCGCCAGTAAAGAGCATTGTTAAATCGAACAAAGTCAGTCTTCCCCGAACTCCCCTCCTTCTACGAAAAGCAGCCTATCTATAGACGGCGTGCCAGTCCGCCTGCGCCAGCATCAACGATGCCCCCGCTGTGGCACCTGCCAGGCGGCGGCAATAAATGCCTCTGAAATAGGAACGGGACAATCCCCGAGGGATCGCCACCCCATGATGCCCCCCAAATGTCCAAATCCACTCTCCACCCCCTGTCTCTGTCACCCTGTATCAGAGTCAGCCATGTTCTCTCAGGGGGCTGGCGTTACATTAGAACATGCTGTCCCATGGACTCCTTTTCCCATCTTTCAGGATGGTGGATATTTTAACGGAACGCATCGTCACACCAACTCGTGGTTAAATCCACGGCAGTTAAACACTATCTCATGTGAGAAACCTAAACCGCGGGGCTAGCCTACTGTAGGCCATACAGAAAGGTGTTGAGTGTGAAGCTCTCTCTCTCTCTCTCTAAGCGGATGCACGTCCACCACTCTACAAGTCCATACCATGGTGTCAGAGCTATGCTTGGAATGTCCAACCAAAACACTTTCCCAGAGTTTTTGGGCCTCAGAGAGACGGATCTGAGAGGGTGCTCATCTTAGATCCCTGTGTCGTTGCCTTGTGTGGTGATTAGCTACAGTACATCCTGCCTGGCTGTATGCAACACAGTGATTGTGTAGCTCTTTTTTTCTCTCTCTCTCTCTCTCTCTCTCTTACAGACACACACAAACACACAACCACACACACACACACACACACACACATGTGTGCTTGCACATGCACACAGGCTATGGCTATATTTAACCCTGGTACATTCAAAGACTGAGGTACGGTACACCACTTATCTCACACTAGGCCGCACAGACGACTCGCAGAAAATACCACAGGCATCCTATGCAGAGAACTAACCCCTGCCGTCACAAAGTCTGCAAGAGGCCCTGTACTTTGCTTTTCTCAAAGGAACCGACCACTACAAAAAACACAGACGCAAACCAAGAAGTAAAACAAAGCCAATGCCATTGAAAACCTCAAGTATGCCGTCTCAAGGTGAGGCGCCTCTCACTGTTCCTGAGGTAGCGCTCGGGTTTGGAAAAACAATACCTCCTCCACTTAGTCAGGAAGGTCAACACCGCAAGCATGAATAACACGTCAAAATAAGTCATTTTTTACCCTTAAGGGTTGCTTTTCAACAGGGAGTCAAAACAAAGGGAATATCTAGGCTATTGTTTTTAATTGCGTAAAATGTGCACGGTATGACTTGTCCTGTGAGGTTTTTATCACTGACGCAAATAGCCTTCCTCCCAACAAGTGCATAGCCTTTTCTTATCAGCTGTAGAGGGCACTAGGCTCTCAGGAGAATTCTATCTAGAGTTAGCCTAGCGCTAGCTCACCCACAACCCTGGTACAGCCCACAGCCATGCCACTCTCTTAGAAAGGCCTGCCCACTCTTAGAAAGGCACAGTCATGTCCTGGGGTCTCTTTCCATGACTACGCAACACAACAAAAAAGCCTGTGTCTCATGAAAAATCGCAGAATCATATGAATCTTATTCATTATTTGAAAACCACCCCTGGCCAAAAAGCAGAACCATGTGACCTGTTGTGTACCGGCGCCAGGGAATTCAGATCAAATGGTCGATTTGTTTCTGAGAGCTCATGCAACCTGCGGAGATGAGGCCTCTTCATATTCATTTCTGAGGAGAGACAAAAGACAATAGGCACCTTGTCTTCCTAATGATGCTAATCGGGCTTAGCATAGGAGCTAATGACACTCTCGGCAGGCCTTCTCCTATCTGCTGAGAGCTAACAGTAGCACGCTGCGCTACATCACTGATGCTAATGGGAGTCATTGTTCAGCCAGGCAATCTCTGTGACAAAAGACTTTGGAAGGAAATGTGAGAGGATGAAGCTGATGAGATGGGAGAGGAGGCTTACTGTAGCCTATTTGGCGAGATAAAAAGAAAAGTGGAAAAGTCGGGTCTTTCAGAAACAGAATTGAGAAAGTGAGAAAAGAAATGCAAATAATTGGCATTACGCTCGTCGACCAAATAGCGTAGGCCTATGCGATTGGACCAACGCTAAATCACCACACCTGATTAGAGGCTTGGCTGTTATAAGAATCACACGGGTGCTTTGTCTCCATTGCTGAGCCCGCGGATGAGCTAGGCTGGCCTCGTCGGTGTCCTCAGACAGCAGGCTGGGTACCAGAGTCGCTGGCATCGTGCAGCTCTTCTAAATAAGGACAGGTGTGCCGGGGAGACGGGGGGTGTTATCGTAGCGCGGCGAGCCCAAACGTTCCACAGCGCGAGCGTTTACACTCACAACGCCTGTTTACGCTACAGAGGTGAGGCAGCCCCATCCACGGTAATAACGGGCCACGCCGCCGATGCAAGAGCAGATAGCCATGTGGGGGTGTGGGGTGTGTGTGTGTGTGTGTGTGCGCGGCCAGGATAAATGGTCTTGCTTAAGTGCTTAAATGTGTGTTTGTGTGCCCCAGTGAGTGTGTGTGTGTGTGTGTGTGTGTGTGTGTGTGTGTGTGTCATACATTAAGCTGTTTAAAAGCATGCTCTGTATGTAAAAGGCTCTCCATTTCTCTCAGCAATCACATGACCTAAGTGTGTTTCTCACAGCAGGGGCAAGCTGCAGGAAGTGGTCCATCACATGACCAGAGCCTCGAGGCAACACCCCCCCCCCCCGCCCACACACACACACACACACACAGTGACACACATACACACCCACAGCCACTTAGCCCCTCCACATGCCTGTCCAGTTGGCCGACACTCAGCGGGCCTGTGTTGAGGTCAGTGCAGGGTGCAGATCTCAGCTTGGCTACATATATAAAGCCAAGGTGGCTGGCTGCCTGAGATAGAAACATGCGTGAGATAGAAACATCTGCTGTATCCTCTCTGGGAAGCCAAGTACCTGGAGGTATATACGCTCCAGAGAACCTCCTCGTCCTTCTTCTGCTCCTCTCTCTTCAACTCTCCATCTATCTTCCTCTCTCTTTTAGTAACTCTGAGCGCGCCGATGACAACCTCTCACACAAGTGCAAGATTTGGCTGAAAATCTGAGAGCGTCAGCCTACGACCTTATTCATACAGTCAGTGAGAAATGCCAGCCAGCCGCAGAAAAAGCCTCAAAACAACAACAACAACAACAACAAGACATGAAAAACAGCAATCCAAATATTTGGAGAGCACAGGAAAGGCCTCAGCACACACCTGAGTAAACGGATGTTTCCCACCAGGGAGGGGTGGGGGGGGGAGAGCAGATTTAACTGTGACACCTCTGAAGTGCCAGGCCACAGACCACCTACAATGCCAGGAACTAAACCAGCCTCACAGGTGTAACAGAGAACACTGTCCTCCTGAGGTGTTGTCAGCCTAATAGTCAATTCAAACTTTGAGTTGAGTTGGACTGACAGGCTTACATGCTTACAATTGAGCAATTGAGCTTTTCTCTTTTTAATTTTGCTTCTTTCTTCTTCTTTTTTTTTTTTTTTTTTTTTTTTTTAAACTCGAGCTACCAGAGCAAGAGGAGGCTCCTAAGACTATTAATAGAGTCGCTTCCTGTGTGGCATCTGCATGAAAACACCACCACTACCAATCAGCTCAACCACATCACAGGCCGCTCTCATCACAACCAACAGTTAGCGTAGCATCGCTAATGAAAACTGTGGCCATGGACCACGCAGAAAGCTAGGCTAGTTTCACGGCTCGTATCTATGTGACCCTTGGTTTGTTCAAAACTGAAATACAATTATAGAACTTCTACCTTAAAGCCTCAGCCTATCTTGAATGTCAACCTAACACACTGCTGTGGCATTATAGGAGCAGGTGACATTCCAGCCCGTATTATCCTCCTTAGTTCACTGTAAAAGAGGGAGAGTCGGTCAGAATGGTGGCCGAGACTGAGGTGTGCTTGACTTTTTTGTGAAACTCTTTTTTGAAAACGTGGCCTAGATACAAATTACAAAGCAGAATGACCTTAGGCCCACATTCTAAATGAGACTGAGGCTGCGAGTTAAACTTAGGTGTTGCACCCTAGTTGCACTTCACATGCTCACACGCTAAACTCAACGTTGTCATCAATACTGTCTCCCAACTCCCCATCAAGTCGATTACTTTAGCAGGTATTTATTACAGCAGAATAGGCACAACGCAAACTAATCCAGGCAATAGCAGTCAGCAGGGCCGTCGCACGCCGTAACCTCAGGTATCAGCAAAATGCTTAGGTTAGGCCTATTAGACAGGACACTGCACAAAGACACACACGCACGTACACACACACACACACACACACACACAGTTTTCTAACTATCCTCTTTATGAAATTTTCTCTCGACCACAGACCCCGGCCGAGCTGGACCCCGCCTCCATTTTTCATTTCTCTGTGACGGATAGAGGCGGAGGACAGTGGGAAGGGTGGAGGGATGAGAAACGAGGGGGGGGGGGCGGGGACGGGGGGGGCGACAGGGGGACGCGGCGGAGGGAGGCGTGGGGAGGAGCAGGGAGGAGAGAGAGGAGAGAGGGGTGGGGGAGGGGATTCACCAAGTGGCCGCTGAAGGCTTAAAAAGACAAAGCTGGCCTGTCACACACAATGTTCATCTGTGCCGGGGAGCAGCCGGGGGTAGGAGTGTCATCAACAGTCAGGGTCTGGGGCTCTGCAGCCCGCCAAGCTCAGAGGGAGGGAGAGGGAGAGAGAGAGGGCTCAGAGGGAGGAAGGGAGGGAGAGAGAGGGAGGGAGGGAGAGAGGGAGAGGGAGGGAGGGAGAGAGAGGGAGGGAGAGGGAGAGAGAGGGCTCAGAGGGAGGGAGGGAGGGAGGGAGGGAGACAGAGGGAAGGAGGAACAAGAGAGAGAGAGAGGGAGGGAGGGAGGGAGGGAGAGGGAGGGAAGGAGAAACGAGGGAGAGAGAGAGGGACAGAGAGAGGGGGAGAGAGAGGGAGGGAGGGAGAACGAGAGAGAGGGAGAAAGGAATGAGGGAGAGAGGGAGAGGGGAAGAGAGGGAGAGAGAGGGAGAAAGAGACAGGAAGAAATAATGGGAGATATAGCACCCATAGAAAGAGGAAAAGGGAGGAGAAGAACATCACAAGAGAGAGGGGGGAAAAAACGACAACCAAGGTGCAAGGGATGGAGAGAGGGGGATGGAGAGAGAGGGATGGAGAGAGGGGGATGGAGAGAGAGGGATGGAGAGAGGGGGATGGAGAGAGAGGGATGGAGAGAGGGGGATAAAGAGAGAGGGATGGAGAGAGGGGGTGACAGGCGGAGGTAACGGCCGTGCCCTGTGTGTCCCCTCGGTTAAGGTCAGGTGTTGACATGGTGGCTCTGCCCTAGTCAAGCAGCATGACAGATGTCTCGCTGAGGACAGCCCCCAGCCATGGGAAGACAAGCAGCACACACACACGCACACACACACACGCACACGTTCACACACACACGCACGCCCTCTTACACTTCCGCAGACACTCGCATACTGTATGCTCATACACACGCGCAAGCACAAACACACACACACACACACACACACACACACACACACACACACACACACACACACACTGTGGCACGAAGGAATCCCCCCAAAACACTAGAATTGGCTTTTTGTTGGTCGGCTTAATCTCATTTTACAACTCTGTGGAATCAGCAGGTCAGCAGTGAACACATCTGGACGAGAGGGACAGTATTCATGTGGACAGGCTGCCTTCACTAATCCTGACAACCACGCAAACTGCAAAGAGCTGCTTTTCTTCGTTTATAACTGAGAGAAACTGCTTCCCTTTGTCCGATTTCGGCAGCTGACAAATCCGCGACAAATCTCCCCTTTCTTGCTCTCCCCCTCGGAGGCCTAACATCCCGGACACCAACCCCCACAATGCCTCGGGCTCCCGGGACAGGAAGCTCTGAAGTCACACACTGGCCTATTGTTATGTAGC
The DNA here is from genome assembly GCF_949987555.1 of Borostomias antarcticus. NCBI lineage: Eukaryota > Metazoa > Chordata > Actinopteri > Stomiiformes > Stomiidae > Borostomias > Borostomias antarcticus. Next base: position 26,436,866 of record NC_140235.1, on the reverse strand, counting down.
CACTCCGGGGTAGGAATGGGTTAGTGCCATAAACTTTCGCTGACAAAAGAGCCCTTATGTCACCCTGACCATGGTCCCCCCCCCCCCCCCCACCACCCCCAACCTCTCTCGACCCTCTCCCCCCAGGCAAAGTGCCCTCTCCCTGGGTAGTTGAGCAGGGTTAAGCAACCCCCCCCCCCAGCCCCGGACCGGGCTTAATGACCATGCGGACAGGCTTCTCTTCCACTCTTCAGCTGGTCCCTCAGGGAGATTCTTCTTGTTAAACTAGGCGCTAGGTGTGTGTGTGTGCGTGTGTGTGCGCGCGTGTGTGTCTCGAACACAGAGAAAGTGATGAGGTGGCGTCGCCAGGGCTGTCCCATGACAGCGCCTTTGATCACTCAGCTGCGAGGTGTGTTCCACTGGACACAGACACAGACACAGACACACACACACACACACACACACACACTCTCTCTCTCTCTCTCTCTCTCCACACAAAGGGTGTCTACGGGGATGACTAACACACCGGTAAAGAAGATTTCTCAACCCGGGCCGACAAAAAGTGAAATGGTGCTGAAACGTTACACAGTGGTTTAAGTGCCTCCCCGCCAGGTGACTGATGAGGACCGGGGCAAAATGGCCGCGCCGGCAGGTAAAGCAGGTCGCCGGCTATTGATATATCGACGAGCCTCTTTTGTCCATTACACCCAGAGGAGCAGGATGACGTGTGTGTGTGTGTGTGTGTGTGTGTGTGTGTGTGTGCGTGCGCGCACGGTCATTACCGCCAGCAGCAGGGAGACCATTACCTGTCTGTGGCAGAAATCGAAGGGCGGCATCGACGTTGTCGACGGGGGCCGCTGGCGGGCACAGATCTCTCGTTCTCTCTCCGGCCGCTACCCTCCCCCTCCCCCTCCCCCTCCCGGCTAACGGCTCCAGCACCGGCCTCAAGAGGAACCGGGCCACTATAAGAGGACGCTCCTACTTTCAGCATTAGCTGACGCTCGACGTTTAATTACGAACGTATTTAATTAATTTATTAATTATTTTATTATTAATTAATGAATAAATAATTGTACGTCATGGGAATTTCGTCACGCCCCCCCCCCACCCCGCCTCCCCGGCCAATTTCGCCCCTCGCTAGCCCCGCCCGTTGCGCTGTTTACTCGAAGACCCTCAGCCTATTCGAGGCCTCGCCCGCGTGATGCCATCCTCGACCTCATCCTCGGCTCCTCCACGCGGCCTAAACCGAACACCGAGGGGGATCGCTTTCCCGTCCCTGTGTACGGGGGGGGGGCAGCGTTGGGCCGACACAGAGATGGTTGGAGGTGTGGCCTGGGCAAGCACGGGGGGGGGCGGCAGGGGGGTCCACTGTGAACAGAGCCCCTCCTGTGGCGTGGCTGTGCTGCTCCCCAGGCCCACAGAGGGACGAGAGATAAAGGGTTTCTAGGGGGAGAGAGAGAGAAGCGCACGGCTCCTAGTCATACCAGTGTGAGCAAGACTGGTGCTGGGGGGGGGGGGGGGGGGGGGGGTGGAGTGTGTGTGTGTGTGTGTGTGTGTGTGTGTGTGTGTGTGTGTGTGTGTGTGTGTGTGTGTGGCTTTATGTTTATCAGTCCTGAACGTGGTGAGCACTGTGCATTCAATTGAAAGTGTGTGTGTGTGTTTGTGAAGCCCTATTGTGCTTATCAGCTCTTGGTAGTGTGTGTGTGTGTGTGTGCGTGCGTGTGTGTCAGACAGATCAGAGATCACACTCAGGCTTTTAATAAACCCAGCAGGAGTGCCTGGTGGAGGTGTGTGTGCGTGGCATGTATTTGTGTGTGTGTGCGGGGCGTGCTGAAAGGCCCCGGGTGTGTGATTGATGGCAGCTTTAGCGCCGATCCTCCTTACCGTAAACACGCACACACACACACACAGGGCCAGAGGGGGGGAAGGGCTGGCGGTATACACACCGTGGCTGTGCTAACATTATTCATCTCCATGCTCATCCATGCGAGCACTCCACCCCCCCCCCCCCCCCCCCCTCCTCCTCCATGCGGATGAGCCCTGTCTGGGAATTAGCCACTTTATGTACATGGATACACACGCTGGGAACACACACAGCAAATGCCGGGACAAAGCCCCTGTGCCGCGCTTGACAGGGAAAGAAAATGGACGTCTTTAGTATGATTCACGGCGTCGGTCGGTCGGTTGGCCGTTTGGTCGGTCTGTTATCTCCCTCTTCTTTGTTGGTCTGGGCCGGTGACGAGTGTCTGACCGAGGGTGGGCGGAGACGGCAGGAGGCGGACAGGGGCGCGGTGACCTCACACGGAAAAACAACAACCTGAGAGACGCGCGGCGGAGAGAGAGATGCAGGCTGGGAAGGGAGGGAGGCGCACGTTGAGCGTACACACATCACACAACCTGCAGCTGAGTCCTCCCAGGCGCCCGACGCCAGGGCTGAGAGAGAGAGAGAGAGAGAGAGAGAGAGAGAAGCAAGGAGGAAGCAATATACTGTAGGGAAGAGGGAATGGAAAAAAGGGAGAGAGAGGGAGATAGAAAGCGAGAGAGAGAGGTGGCTGTGGCTCAGTGGGAGAGCGGGTCGTCCAGTGATCGTAGGGTCGGCGGTTTGAATCCCGTCTCCTCCTGTCCGCATGTCGAAGTGTCCTTGGGCAATACACTGAACTAGGGCTGGGTATCGAGTCGAATTTCAAGAATCGATTTGATTCAATATCGATTCGGTTAGTGTTACTAAAACCTTTTTTTTTTTTTTTGTAACCTTAATTACATGACTGCCAAGTTATGCAACACATCAATACTAGGTCTGGGTATCGATACTGATTTCCAAAAATGAATGAATGAATGAATCATTGAATGAATTAATGAACTATTCATTCCTTCATGTATTCATTCATTCATTAAATAAAAGATCGATTTTGGGATTCATGAATCGATTCTGAATCACTTGATTCCGAATCAATGAATCAATTTTTTAAACCCAGCCCTACACTGAACCCCACATTGCTCCCAATGTGTAGGCTAGCATGGCATGGCGGTTGCATGGCACCTGCCGGCATTGATGGGTGAATGTGAGGTGTGTAAAGCGCTTTGGATTTACAGTCCATTTACCAGAGAGAAAGAGAAGGAGCACAGGACAGAACAAGAGAGAGACAGAGATGGGGAGGAAGGAGTGGGAGAAAGGTATCGGGCTGGGCACCGAAATTTGGTTCCTACTTGGAATCCATCAAGGCGGGTCAGGGTTAGGGTTAGGTTTGGGGTTAGGGGCGTCTGTGGCTCAGGAGGTATCTGCCGGTCGTCCAATGGGTCGGCGGTTCGAATCCTGGCTCCTCCTGACGACATTTGGCAAGACACTGGACCCCGAACTACTCCCAATGAGCAGGCTAGCACCTTGCATGGCAGCTGCCGCCAATGATGTGTATGTGAATGGGTGAATGAGAGGCCTTCATTGTAAAGTGCTTTGGATAAAAGCACTATATAAGAGCAGTCCATTTACCATCGAGTCACGTCGTCAATTCCAAGCAGAAACCTGTCCATAAACTCGGGTCCAGCTTCAGGTTCTTTTGAATAGGCCTACCGTTTCATAAAAATGCGAAATACTGGAATCAAAACATTTTGAAAGTGAAAGGGTGAAAAAAAGAAACGAAAAGAAAGGATAGTGAGAGAGAAAAACACCCAGTAAGCCCGTTTAGAGACGCTGATAAGTAAGACGGTTGACAGTTGGAGAGATAGCCCTGAAGAGAATAGCAGGAAGTGGAGCACGAGGGCGTTTTGGACACTGGTGTGTCGACACACACAGAAACCTGCATATCGCATCAACAAAACCCTGACTCTGCACTCTGTAGCGAGACCCCATCCGGTCAGGCTGATACCAAGTTGGCCACTCTGCTTTTTTTCTTCAGGGCGTCATACTGGCATGTGGCCAGCAGGGTGTGTCTCAGGTATGCTAAAAGGGAGGCAGTTTCTGTGGAATTCTTTCAGAGGTGCTTCTCTGAAGCCCGTACACTGAACACACACACACACACACACACACACACACACGCATGCGCGCACGCACACACACACACACACACACACAGGCCCTGACCCCTACCAAGGCCAAACAACCACACCGCACACATTAAGAAATGCAGTAACTAGGATGGCTGGCTAAACCTTTCCTGGCTGGGCCTATAACAGTGTTATGTCTTCTTTGCAATGCTGTACAGTATTCATCTGATCATGCTTTGAAAGGATATTCTGCAAGGGTTTACACTACAGTCTAGCAGAAGTGGACAGGCAGTACGGAGCGTGATGTGACTAGGTTAAGTTGATAACCCGAGTTAAAGTCATTAAACCAAATGTGTTTACTCATGTTTTCACGAATCCCGAGACCAGAACATAATTTAATGGGCGGTAGGTCATCCTGAGAAGGTAGGCCAACTTTTCAGAACACAGGCCCGATCGTTCACGCGCGGTTTAAGCGAGCAGCGGCCGCTTACGATCTCGAGGTGGGTTTTCGTGGGTAGGCGCACAGTTTTCGTTCATCTTGTACCTCGCTTTAAGTCTCTTATTCTAGTCCTCGTCAAGGGTAGCGTTCTTCTAAGTACCGCATGCACACGCTCGCACAGACAACCCCCCCTCCCCCCAGACACGCCCATCAACACAGAGAGCACAGCACAGTCTGAAATACATACCTCCCTTCCACATGGATGTTGGGGGACGAGCAGACAGGCGTGGCGGGTGTGTCCCAGTAACTCATCCGTAGCAGCGCCCCCCCCCCCCCCCCCCCCATTATTGTCACATAAAACCACTGGTGCCCTGTCATCCACCCCCCCCCCCGAACGCCACCATTCCCCAGCTGCACAGCGTTTTTTTAGTGG
>NC_140235.1:26417034-26424534 GCF_949987555.1 Borostomias antarcticus | reverse complement strand
CACTATCTTGTCATCATAGAGCAGGGAGAGAGAGATAGAGAGAGAGAGAGATAGAGAGAGAGAGAGATGGAGGGAGGGAGAGAAAGAAAGGGAGATTGGCAGAGCGAGAGAGAGAGAAAGAACTTGTTTATTGAGTATACACAGGGATAAATGGTTTTTGAGCCACGACTCATGGGAGATGTGAGAGGTGCATCTATCCTCTTGTCCTCTCCTCCTCCGCCTCCTCCTCCTCCACACCTCTCCTCCTCCTCATCCCCTCCGGCCCTACGGGCAACAGTAGCCGCCTGGAGCTGCCAATTCCGCCGGGACCACCTAGCATGAGCTCACACATGACCACTTAATCAATAACGGCCCGGTTGCCACGACAACCTTGATTTCCTGCGTCGTTTCCCGAGGCCCGAGGTGATTGCGCCTGCCGTTCGCCGCACCTGCCCCCTCCCCCCCCCCCATCCGCCCGCCTCATCAATGACCTATCTGTCATCGCCTCAGCTTTCCACCGGGGACAGCTCGCTCATCGTGTCATGGCCGCCACGACAAACAGGGGAGGCGACAAATAATGGCGGAGGGTTAAAAGATGCGTGGAGACCAAAACAACACTGTAAGTGATGATAGAGGCTGTACAAACACACACACACACACACACCCCCTGTCAGCCATAAATAACACGGGGCTGATAGATATCATATCTCCCTCGGAGTGATGTCATTGCACCTGGGGATCATTTAGTATCGTTCAGCCCCTCTCCTCCACCTCCCTCTCTCTCTTTCTCTCTCTCTCAGTCCATCCCTCTCTCCATTTCTCCTCCGGGCCAGCGGGAGGCTAAATGTGGAGGGGACAGTCGGGGAGGAGGAGGAGGAGGGAGAGAGGGGTTAGAGCCTCCTGCTTTTTTCATTAATGGAGAGCTCATTAATCGTGGGCGATAACGAGGACATGTGCCACAGAGATGATTAAACCGCTCTCCTTTAAACAGGCAGGCGCCCTTGGGGACCAACAGACGGGGGACACTGGAGGCGAAAGGTGGGACACACGCACGCACACACACAAACACACTCACACACACACACACACACACACACACACACACACACACACACGTTTAGAATGTCTCATAATGCTGCCAGTGAGAAGGCACCCAGGCCATGCACTGGGATGTGTAGGACATGTGGCTGATATGAGGCCTACCTACACACGTAACCACATTAAAGAGACACACCCTGTCATTGTAGTAACTGCTCTTAAACACCGTCCCAAAGCGCATTCGCGCACGCACGCACACACACACAGACTCTCACACACAGACACAGACACACACATCTCCTCCCCCGTCTTGTTCTGCTATAGCTCTGTGTGTTTGTGTGTGTGCGTGTGTGTGTGTGTGTGTGTGTGCATGTGTGAACTTTGGAGGGGGGTGAGGGGGGGGGCTCTCATGGGGAGGAAGCAGGGACTTAAAAATAAATCTCAGGAGTTTTTCTCCCTTGTTTTTTTCTTCTCTCTCTCCCCAACAGGAAGTAGGGATCGTGACTGGCCGTTCACAGGCTTTATTTTAGACTGACTCAGCCCATCTGAGCTCATCTGGGTTGAGCTGTGGAACATGTTAGCTAGAACATGGTCCTGTTCCCATTTAAGAGATATCATTTAGATATTCAGTGAGAAGACGCTCTTTACCAAGGGTAGAGCCCAGTATGTGTTTGTGTACGAGTGCCTACGTGCATCTGTGTGTGTGTGTGTGTGTACACATCACACTGTGAGCGCAGGCGTGTGTGTGAAGCGGGGTCATTCATACACGCACAGAGATCATTCCCTTCATAAGGGCTTTGAGCTACAGCAATCATTTAGTCGAACACACACCCATTAAATCCAATCTGTCTCGCCCCCCACCTAATCCTCTTTCCACGGACATGGAGGTAAGCACACGGTAATCCGCTATATTGTGTATATTAATCGCAGACCTGGGGTTAGAGGCTAGGCTAGGCTAGGCTAGGCTAGGCTATATCATGATGTATGCTCTATCGGCGGGTTAATCTTCATGTCGATCAAGGGAGTCCCACTTAAAGCAGGATTTAATCTACAGTCTGGGGATTAGCCAGCCAAGGACAAGGGAGCAGGACTTTTCTCTGTGTGGACGTATCCTCGTTCATACTCCCCATCTGCATCAGTTATATAACAACGGGCCTGAATCAGTGTTGTGCCATAGTGTGTGTATCAAAGACTTCCAACTATTCGCTGCCCGCAGTGCAGATACACACCAGGCTGAGTTCAATGAAACAGGCTTAATCCCCGACACTGTTTCTGCAATTTTCAGTTTTTTATTTTCTACAACCAGTTCATGCCTAACGCCAAAAAACAACAACACCCAGGTACTACAACCTTAAAGGTACAGTATCCTTGTGCACAGAGAACGAGGCCTACCTTATCCTATGACGAAAGAACAAAATATTGATTAAGTTAGGCAACATCTCATTACAAGGCTGTAGACAGGGTGGGGGGGGGTTGTGGGGGGGGGGGTAGCCTTCAGATTCTTTCAGTGGTGAGGCACGTCTGGCCCCTCCTCGCGGTCTAGACGGCGCGGCCCCTCGCGCAATCCCGACTACAGGCATCCTTCTTGATTCAATAGATTTATCAGACAGCCATTCGATTAGGGGGGCCAGAGTCTGATACCATTAGCCGTCTGGGGATGACAGAGACAGGGCGGACGAGGCGGTATTAAGTCCTAAACGGGTGGACGGTGGCCTTCGCCGCGGCTGCCGCGGAGGCGGTCATCATCGTCCTGCGATCGAAAAGATTCCCTCGGTTCCAAAAACAGCGTGGTCATTGATTACCGCCAGGCTTTGTGGGATACACAGAATTTACTCTGACCGGGTCACGGCCACCCTCGAGGACGAACCGATCCGAGTCTAGCTCGGAGATATCTTTACGCACGCGGGGGTAGGACAGTAACGGAAATGGAGCCGAGTCACCGATGGCCTATGTTCCATAGAATGCGACTACATTCCGTACGAGGCTACGACTGTAAATTCTGCACAGGGCCTACTCTGTAGGTTTCGGCCTACGTAAGCATTATGTACCCCCACAAAAATACCCTCCCTATGTCAACTCACACAGGTGGGCTGAGGATAAATGAATGTGAGCAGAGGGAATAAACATTCTGTGGTCAGACATCTGGCAGCGAGAGCCCCCCTGAGAGTCCCGGCTGCTCTGTGTGACTCTATGTGAGGCCTGCTGGGAGGGGGAGTGGGGGGGGGGGGGGGGGTGGGTGAGGCCAGCACGAGAAACGGTTCACACACAGGTCAGAATTCAGGTGGGGGTCAGGAATGCGTCGGCCCACCACAAGCTTGAAGACACACGGGCTCTGCACACACACACACACACACACACACACACATACACACACACACACACACACACACACACACACACACACACAACTCACACATGAAGAGAACCACTATCACTCACACACCCGCACACACACACACACACACCCAGGAGACAGACCATGTGACTCTCACGGGGCAATCTCATGGGAGCATCCTCCCCTCCCCTCACCTCACCTCTGACGGAGGAGCGCCGATAACAACAGGAAGTCGGCTCGGCCTGGCCCCGCCTACCAGCGCCTGGCCCCGCCTCCCAGCCGGGAGCATCCCTCCTCTCTGCTGCTCTCACCTCGGCTGCGCAGCACACGGGAATCTCGGAGCGATAAAACCGGCCTCGCTACCCAACGCGTGATGGAGAGCCGTTATGAGTCGTACGCTACCCAGGCCCGTGTCGGGGACCAGTCACGTCAGCCGGGCGTGAAACACGCCATCCCCTCGGCCGCTTGCGGCTGAATGAAGAGGGGGGCACCGCGCCACTCTGGAGCCGATGGCCAGAGCGACGCGCTGCACCCTGGCACTGAAACAAGAGAGACACAGACTGGCTGGGGGTGCGGGGGTGGGCTTTTCTCTAGCTGAATAACACTTATTTATCCCTCTTTTTGGGAGCCGGGACATAGGAGTGAAAGGGCCCAGTTAGCGTAGATGGTATAATGAGGAAGCCGGGGTCATTTAAATTCATGGCAAATTACCGTTGGTGTGACGCTTGATGACAGTGGCACAAGCTCAAAGGGAAGAAGGGGACAATTTGTTATCTAGTGTGGCCCAGGATTGGCACAACATTAGGTAACAAGGTATGGAAGACATGATTTTTTATTATTTTTTTAAACAATGAGACTTCTTGAAGCTGTAAGCTCACCGCCACTGACTTCCCTGACGAGAGAGGTAGCAGCAGGGGTAAAAAAACGAGTCTTTCCTTAGATCTTCACAGCACACTGAGCTTAGATACTGTATGGTCTCTGCACTGGAGTCTTGTTCTTACCTCAGAGGCCGGCTGAAAGGCTATGTCAGTCTGTGGACAGACACCGCTGGGCTAGAGGCCAGACCTATTCACCGAGCGAAACCCTGCCAGAAGGCAAGGTGCTCGCTGGGAAAAAATGACCTTTCAATCTGACTACAGCCTAACCCTCAATTTACACCACCTCTTTTCTTTTGTATTTTCGGTCCTGAAAGATATGTTGTTTGTTGTTCACAGTGTGCTAGTCTTCCATTCACCTAATGAAATCTCAGACAAGAAGCCGTGAATGGGGTGGAAGTCGCCAGGGTTGAGGTTGAACACGGTTGAGGTTGATATTCTATCAAACTAAGAACTTTAATCGCAGCAGCAATTCTTGTTTAAAGTCGGGGAAAATAGAAGATTTTTGGAAAAGATTTTCAGTTCCACTTGAATTACCAATTGATATTCCTATAGGCTACCCACTTCCTGAATTGACTGATTGGACCCCAGGCCTGTGGTAGCTGACTGTCTGTGGGCAGTTTGGCTTGATGTGTGTTGAGGAGCAGAGCAGAGTGGAGCGAGGCAGGAAGACTGGTGTTTTTGTCGAGATAAAGAGCTTTCAGGTCGCATCCTGGCCTCTAATCTCACACACACTTCCTGGTTTTGTTCACACAGCGGACGGACAGCGGAGGAACGTCAACCTAACCCCCACCACGCCGGGAGACTGATCAATAGGTCTCTAATGGTCGATGGCTTGGGCCTTCTTGTGAAATTTAAAGCGCAGACAGAAAAGACAAGATTCGATTTTGTCTGCGAATTGGGCTCTGTCTAATTCTGATTTATGGGTTCATTTCATTGTAGTGCAGGTTCATTATTGGTGGGGATTATTAAAAGTGTGCATAAAATTTAGTTCCTGACCTATTCAATTGCTTTTAGTGCGTAATTAACATCATTCCAGGCTCTTAGATTCTTAATTACAGCTGATATAACTCAATGGCTGTCTCCTCTGCCTTTCTTTCAATTTCACGTTCCTCCTCATGCGTTCAGTAAGTGCTGCCTTTTTACATTTTAAACAGCCTTTTTAGCACATTTGAACTTAGCATGAAAAGGAACAGCAGATAATTGATATGGTGGTGGAGAGGAGGATATGCATTTGAGAAAGGCAGACAGTTTTCACTCAAGGTGACAGAACAGAGGAAGCTCACATTCCATTCTCCTATCTTTGTCTCTCTCTCTCTCTCTCTCTCTCTCTCTCTCTCAGAACAAAGTTGACCATGAGCCATGCCCTCCTTGGTCTAGCTATCCTGCCAGAGGAAACGCTCCCTCCTTTTCTCCCTCTCTCTGGCAGTGGTCCCTCCCTCTCTCACTCCTCTCTCCCTCTCTCTCTCCCTCCCTCTCCCCCTCCTCTCTCCCTCTCTCCCTCCCTCCCTCCCTCTCCCTCTGTCCCTCTCTCCCTCTGTCCCCTCTATCTCCCTCCTCCCTCTCTCTCCCTCCCTCCCTCTCTCCCTCTCTCTCTCTCTCCCTCCTCCCTCTCTCTCTCCCTCCCTCCCTCTCTCTCTCCCTCTCTCCCTCTCTCCCTCCCTCCCTCTCTCTCTCATACTCTTGTCAGGTGTTATTTATGTGTGGTGTGGCTCAGTTCCTGTGTGCTTCCAGCACCTGCTCATGTTGGAGAGGGAGAATCCATGCAGCTGCCAGCGAGAGAGAGAATAAGAGAGAGAGGGAGAGAGAGAGAGTGAGAGAGAGAGAAAGAGAGAAAAAGATACAAAGACAGAGAGGGGAGAGAGAGAGATAGAAAGAGAGAGGGACAGAGAGAGGGGGAGAGAGAGAGAGAGAGAGATAGAGAGTGATAGGGGAAGCGTCGCTAATACTAGCTGTGTTGCTAGCCCAGCGGTGCGGGAGTTAACAGATGATACTGACTAATGACGCCCAGGCCTCTGTAGAACACACCACGTGAACAGCAGGGGAAAACAAACAAACACCAGACGAGCCCTAATTAATAGTGTTGTATGACTCCAAACATGATCAATTAAGACCCACAGTTCATTGACTCTGAAGACAAGGGCCCAGCATAATGAGAGAGAGCAGAATGATGTCAGGATGACTAAGACGACAGATGTAAGGTTGTCTGTCTGGCAACAGCCTCCTCTACCCCCACATACTGTAGGCCTGCTCTACCCCCACATACTGTAGACACACACACACATACACACACACACACACACACACACACACACACACACACACGCAGTTTCTCTCTCTTAAACACATACATACACATACACACACACACACACACACACACACTTGCACACACTGCCTGTCTCTCTCTCTTAAACACACACACACACACACACACACACACACACATAAACACTGTCAGTCTGTCTCTCTCGCTTAAACACACACAAACGCGATTTATGCAAACTGCAAACACCTGAACCATGTGGTTGAGCTCAGACAGGTGGAGGGAGGACAGGTCAAAAGTCACTGTGCTGGACCCCGCCCCCTCAGTTGGCCGAGGTGGTCTGAGGGGCGGAGCTTACAGCAACAGTGCACTTTGCTCTAGAACAGCAGAGTCAGGTGGGCAGGTACAAGGTGAACACACTAAAAAGTCAGCTAAAGTCAGCAAAAGCACAAAGCAGACGCTTTTCAACAAAATGGCCGCTGCCCCAAAGAGAGAAACGTGACCTAGGCTACTCCGGCTTGTGTCCCGCTCCCTCCAGAGAGAGCGAGTTTAGGAAGGAGAACAATGACATGACTGGGAAGACGTGTGAGGGGAAGCATATGGGGGTGGCGCAACAGGGGAATTTAAACTGTTTATAAAAGCTCAGCACAAACACATTCGTCACACAATGACACACATTAGCCTTAGTCCAGGGAGCAGCCCTGTCCAGTCTTTCACTTTCTTGAGAGGTAAGTTCGCAAAACCCTGGCACGGACAGTACGGAAAACCCTCAACACTCAGAGAGGGCAGTTCTGACTCCTGTAGTATCGAAACTGATTGCATAGAATCACGATGACCGCGCGGAGAACGACATGACATGATTGTAGCTCTTTTTGTCTTCCTGTGCGATGTTCCGTTCTGTGAGTCTCCGACTCCGCCCTCGTCGCGGGTTTTTAACCGTCTCTCCCCCAGGCCGCTCGGACAAGCGGTGGCCCTCGGGGTCATTTGGTTACGGTGAGGACGCGACG
>NC_140235.1:26379534-26414534 GCF_949987555.1 Borostomias antarcticus | reverse complement strand
GTGAGAGAGAGAGTCGGGATGAATTCTCCGAGCGTTCTCCGGATTCCTGCGTCTCGGGGTCTTTGCCGGGGGAGAGAATGGGTCATATGCAAATAGCATGCGAGGAGAAGTTTCCCACAAGCCCACTGTGAAAGGGGCTCTCCCTCCCCATGCAGGGGCCCACTGAATGGGCCTTTTCTTCTGCCACAGAAAGTGTAGTGCGAGGTGGAGCGGCCAAACTGCAAAGGTATCTAGGCTCTTTCTCCCCCCTCTGGTTTTCTCACCAAAAGCCCCTAATACACAATAGCTCATTTAAGCATTCACCCACACAAACCCAAATAAAGCCACCTCGCAGCCCAGCTAAAGAGGCTAGGGAAACTGACTTGGGGTTTAAAACTTCTTTTCGGTGAGGGGAGCACCTTTTTATAGGGTAATGCTAGGCCCCCGTGGAAGCGGGCTAATCATTAAGCCAGCTTTACAGGGGGGGGGAGTGTGGTTGTAACTCGGAATGATTTGGGTAGTGAAAACAAAAAAGTGGCCAGGGACGTGCCTGTCGTGTAAGAGGGTGCAATCCGGTGACTGTGAGCATGAGCAGCATAAGGAAACGTCGCACAGGAAGAGACCAGAATAAAAAAAACATTCGGTCTACAGGTGTAAAAAATCGAATCAAATCTATGAGTGAATTGATGGTGATGCCTTGACCGGGCTTTAATCCACTTTCTCTATCGTCAGCAAAAACAATACTAGTGATCTCTTTTTGTGTGTGTGTGTTAGGCCTAACCCTTGTGGAAACCAAGTGGCTGAATCAACAAGTCTCTGCATGACACAAGCAGGCTAAATCTAAAACCAGCCGCCCGAAAGGCATCTGCCACGTTTGTTCTGCAGTGTGGTCACCTTCCAAACCCCCCCCCCCCACCAAGTGACACCCCCTTGTCACCTCTGCCAGTTCTCATTGACCACAAGAATCCACAGGGAGGAGGGCGACAAGAGGCTGTAGCGGTCAGAGGGATGGAGGGACAGAGGGATGGAGGGAGGAGAAGGAGGCTGACCCCCCCCCCACACACACACACACACACACACACACACACACACCGATCCATCCATTGAGGGGCCTTCAACACAAACACAATTGGACATGCTGGAAGCCTGACACAAAGGCATTGGGGGGAAAGTGAAGTCATACTTGAGGCACGCATGGGTGCCTAGGTCAGGGGGCAATCAGCAGCACCCCTGGCTACTGTGTCTTTGCCCCAGAATAAAGGGACTGGCAGGGGAGAGGGGAGGAGGAGGAGGGGGAGGGGGAGGAGAAAAGAGGGGGAGGAGGAGAGCAGAGGGAGGGGGGGGGGGGGTTTCTTCTTACTTGGCACTTTCAAACGAGGCTGTGAGTAAGTCACTCCGAAGCAAGTCCCGATAAATGAAAATTTCCTCCCGAGCTGGACTCCACGCACCGTGGGGTAGACCTTTTAAATGTTAACAGATGGCTTTTAAAACACTAACGCAGCGTGCGGGGGCCGCACACCCATCCCCTCTCCTCTAAACCTCTCTAATTTGGCCAAAACATTTTCCTTAAAGAACTGTAGCTATCTTAGCTTAACCACACTGGTTCTTTATAGTCCTCACACACAACTTTACAGCATGTGGTCACATTCAATATCATTAAGATGGGGAGAAATGCTGCTGCCGCACTAATTATGGTGTTAGCAGTCATATAAACATCCTCTGCAACGTCACGTGGCTTGTCAGAAGCCCAAAACCCAGGCCTGCAGTCTTTTTCCCCTTTATGGTGACATGATTCATTGAGGTGTGTGGGAAAGGACAGAGACAGTGGGAGAGAAACGGGGAGGGAGGGAGAGAGAGAGAGAGAGAGAGAGAGAGAGAGAGAGAGAGAGAGAGAGCGATCAAGGACAAGAGGGAGAACCTCTTTGATGCGTTCAAATAAATAGAAATCCTACCTGCACAGCTACACACACACTATTGAAAGTTTCTTTGAAACGCTGGCTGGCCCAATAACCTCACTCTCTCGCACACAGAGCTACAAAGCAAACCCAGAGTGGCTCTGTTTATTTTCGCTAAGAACGTTAATACCGGCCGCATTCCGCTATTCCCAAATTGCCGTGTTAAATTACCGTTGCGCAGAGCGGCACCGCTCCTGAGGGGAGCGGACTGGGGCGAAATGACAAAGGAAGCCGCAGTATCCCACCAATTGCAAACACCTGTCGTCCCGCCAGACTTTAACACCTCCGTGTTTACAGCTGTGACAGGAGCTCACCTTGATCTCAGTGGTCTGCCAGGCAGCAGGCAATCAGGCGACTCGGGCAGGCGGGCTGGCTAGGAGAGAGACCAATAGGCCAGGAAAGGCCAGGCAACCTTTTGGTCTAAGTGACTGCCCCCCCCCCCCCACCGCCGCCCTCCCCCGCCCTGTCTCTCATCAGTCACACTACTGCTTTTCTGAAAGCTTCTCTCACCTTATGCCACGTAAATTATGGTGCAGTAGGCCTAGCCTATATAGGTGATAGGTTGCTAAAGGCCCAAGGGTTGGTAGAGATTCTTATTATTCCAAATGCCCTGTGTGTGTGTGTGTGTGTGTGTGTGTGCGTGTGTGCGTGTGTGTGTGTGTGTGTGTGTGTGTGTGTGTGTGTGTGTGTGTGTGTGTGTGCGTGTGTGCGTGTGTGTGTGTGTGTTAGGAAATCCCTACACTCACCCCTGCTCGTGTTTTGTGTTGTTGGCCGATATGACATTTTTTTGCCTTTATGCACAAATAACTAAAACAAATGAGACTAAAACATATGAGGAATGAACTAGAAAAGTATTTATTTAGAAGTTAAATTAGACGGAACATGAATGATTACATGACAAAAAGCAATACGAACAAAAACAAGTGAATTTTATGCGCATAATCGTAGGCTTCTGCGCCTATAGCGCGCCTGCTGCGTTTCCAGTAGCAATCTACGTGTCATGGATTGGGCAGAAGTATCATTGTTCTCAGTTGCAAACGAATGAGGTCCAAGGTAGGCAGTAAAAGCACGCTTTTTAGCGAGGTCCGTTATCTAAGGTGTGTCACCCTGCATAAAAATCAACCGTCCGCTCGGACCAGTCACCAACACCTTTGGTCCCAGAGGTCCACAGCAACATGTCACACAATGTTAAAAAACAAGTAGCTAACCGAGCAAAGCAAGCGACTCCCGATAAAAGCAAATTGATAATGACAGCACAGTGAACCTGAAACACCGTTTGCTTTGCCTTTTTCTATACCTGCACAAGTTGCCATTTGCTGCGGCGCACAGGAATCGCTCCCCTTCTGCTTTTAAAAGACAAATCCCACGAGGCTCTGCGTTCTCTTACTCGTATTTAGTTAGCCGAAATTAGATTTAAAGATGCGTTTTTGCCGAGGTGTTTTGAAAGACCAAAACCCCGTTTTTTTCGCATCACGGTAAACACGATCACAGTTGCTTCGGGCTACGCTAGGTGGCTCAACACTTGCGCTGAAACAGTCTCCGTAACACATGTTGTCGGATAGGTACAGGAAAATTGCTCCTTTTAACAGTAAATGTAGAAAATTAAACCATAGCCTACCCTGTGCGTAAAAACATATTCACTATTAGGACATATTAAGTGCGATCAATGCACTAAGCTTGTAGCCTGCAGTATTGTCAAGAAATGCATACTGATAACACAAAGACACCCTTTCAGAGAATACTGTTTCATATTCCAGTAAGGATGCAATGCAACCATAACGATAACCATAACCAATTCAAAAAGCTATTGCCAGCATAAAACCATACCGAAAAGTGAGATTTACCCAATTATTTCATGCTGCTATAACGTTGCCCTGTATCTCAAAAGAACAAACACAGATGCCCATCAGTAGAAAAATGAGAGAAAAGTCTCAATGAGATTGTTGGGGTGTCCAACTCCGATCCAGGTCTCGCTCCCCCACCAAAGCTTTGTAAAAAATCTCTATTCCCAGCGCGCGACTGAGAATGTATGCGCTTTCCTTATATAGGCTGGGCTGCACACAAACAGCGCGTGAGGCAGCCCAGTCTACCACCCTATGCATGCTTGAGAAGTGTAGCCTACCAAAGACAGAAACGATGTAGATTATCACATTGATCTTAACTTCGTCCATATCCATGAGCATTAATAGCCTATGTGCGATAAGTTATGTCCAAGAATAAGAAAACGTCTATTTTGATTTATAAGGGTTGGCATTTCTAAACTTTGAAAATATCAAATGAATAACAACTAGCCTATGTCGTCTTCAAATATCAACAGCATAGAAGCTGTTATAGCCTAATGAATTCTATCACGATGCATTAGCTAGCGTAAACAGTAAAACATGAATGCATGGTTAGACCATGGCAAGAGTAGCAACAGTGTTCTATCGCTCGCGCTACCTGCTAGACCGAGCACGGAAAAAAGAACGAAAGAAACTGTTCTATTTTGCAAACTTGTAAGTATATTAGAGCTATAAACATAATTAGCCTATTCAGTTCAGAACATCAATGTACAGCTCAAATTGATTTAAAAACGGGCTTTTGGGAGTCCAACAACCAGGTATCTCCAGCAGACACGCCTGAGTTTGTTAGCCACGAATGAAAGAATCGGTATAAAATGTATGAATTTGAAACCTAAAAGAATAAACAAAGTAACACACGATATAATATAGAATGGACTGAAACGGGAAACAAAAGCGTATCCTCTGAACGAGGTTAGGTGCGCGTATAACGGTCCGGGGTGTACTGAACCGCTAGGCGGAGGGAGAGTCGCGAGCCAGGTATAACGGTACACCACATAGGGCTATAGACTGCGCTTACTTGCTACTTTCCAACACTTTCAGCCACTAAAAACGAGACTTTGATCATCCCAAACTTTCAAGAGAAAATATATTTCGATAGAACACCTCATAGACCACTTCATCGCATAAAAGGAAAGCCAGTTGAAGTCATTTTACTAACCGTTATTCCTCCTCGGATTCGCCTGCTTTCTGCGCTTACACCTGGGGCCATCCGCCATGATCCTTTCGCTGTGTCTAAATGCTGCTGGAGAGTCACCTCCTCTCTCGCCCCCACTCCCCCCACCTCCCTCCGCTTCACCTCCCCTCCCTGCACCTGGTTTACGACACTCTGCTTTACGACATTACCTTCTACACCTCCCGAACCCCAAAACCTCAGAACATCCATCTACCAACCCTATGTTTTCCCGGGCATCCCCATCAAGCACTAGGCTACCTCAGCATGTTTACGAACTGTAGCCTACTCTTGTTTCTATGGCATGTTTAAATTTAGATCCATCCATGGTTTTTCATATTTACATTTAAAAGTATCCAAATATGTATCCTTATTGGGACTTCATTCTTAGACCATCCTCATTTTGCATTAGACTCGGCTTCTTTTAGTCGGACTCATGAAAGATGCAGATTGTTTCAAGTTGTGGTGGGTGGAGCTTATGGCTGTTTGCACCTGTTTGTGCATGGAAGGATTGTGTCATGATTGAAAATAAAGATTTCTCTTCACTCAAATTGACATTTATAACTGACACTTTTATATATAATTAGAAAATAAAGATGTTTTAGCACCTTCATATGAATATATTAATATTAAACATGCAAACTTCAGGGCACCTACTGCACATCTTTGTAATATGAAAAGAAAAAAGAATGCCTGCATGCCATTTAATGTGTTTTGCAGTTGTTTACTTAAGTTGGGGAGACATTTTGTGTACGCCCAACACTCTTAAGCACCTAAACCAGTTATTCTATCATATACACACATTTTTTAGACCTCTCATCTGGGAGAGGGAGTGTGGGATGGAGGAATTCTGGGTCGAGCCACAGAGAGAGAGAGGGGGAGAGAGATTGAGAGAGAGAGAGAGAGAGAGAGGGAGAGGGAGAGAGAGAGATTGAGAGAGCAAGAGAGAGAGAGAGAGAGAGAGAGAGAGAGAGAGAGAGAGAGAGAGAGAGAGAGAGAGGGTCATGAGACCGTCAGTGCTGATTCAATCCTCCACCTAAAGAAAGGCTTCG
The DNA here is from genome assembly GCF_949987555.1 of Borostomias antarcticus. Lineage (NCBI taxonomy): Eukaryota > Metazoa > Chordata > Actinopteri > Stomiiformes > Stomiidae > Borostomias > Borostomias antarcticus. The sequence continues at coordinate 26,408,536 of NC_140235.1, read as the reverse complement.
CTGTTCTCCCATGCAGGGTTCACCGCCGCGTTAAAGAGGGCATGGTCATGCCAAAACAATCAGGTTTGACTGCGTCCAATTCTGTCTGACTCCACACACACACACACACACACACACACACGCACAACACATAATGATCACCGATAGTCTCAGGGATAAATTAGAAAAAGGGATCACATGCCCTGAGGTGAATTGTTTTGGAAATATGAAAGGGAGCAAGAAAATATGATGTTTATAGTTGGAGGGCAAAATGAAATGAGACTTGAGGTCCCATGACAAGCAATTATAGGTCACAGGGAGAAGTAACAGTTGCTGTGTGGCTGTTGGGCTATTCTTGTAGGGGATGACTATAGGGTTTCTTGCTCCCAGACCTGTGGCATGCGCTTGCAGTTGTCATCATGTCCATTGTGTCACCTTAGTCAAGCCACTCGGGTGACAGGTTTAAAGCCCAGCTGCAGGTTTGTAACATGGAATATAAGAGTTAGCATTTTTCAAACTTGCCACCACACTGATTGTCATTCAAATGACTGTGTGGGGATACCTATATGGGACATACAGCAGGAAGTTGAGCATGTTGAGCAGTGGAGTGTGGGTGGATTAAAGTGAGGACTGGGGACAGGGTGGTCCTACCTTTGCACAGTTTAAAGGTAAAGTGTACCATAGTCATTATGAATAACCTATAACCAAGACATAACCATCCCTCTTTAGTCAAACATTCCAGGAAACCTCCATGTTCAAAAGAGTTGATTAGGCTTATACTTCTCATAGTCTGAGTGCCCAGTTCACCGATGGACGACAGAGAACATTTCCAGCACAGCTGTAGACGAGAGGCTGAATAATTCAGAGGGGAGAGTGGTCCACAGCTACGGGCCACTCCTTCTGACAGCAGGGAGTAATAGCTTTAGCATACCCAATAACCTCAACTCCCAACCTGCTCCAGGTGCCAACCTCCACCAATAGGCAGCCCCGCTCGGATGAGGGGGTGGTTTAAGAGCACGGTCTGACCCCCCTCCCCCTGATGAAAACCCCCTCAGAAAGAGCTTGCATCAGCAAAGATCAATGATGTGGCGTTTCACAAACCGCGCGGCCATAGCCCATGCTCGGAAAATGAGATGGTAGCAATCCAATGGAAACTCTGTGGATCTTTCCCATTTTCCTTGGATGCCACCGTTAGCATGAAGTCATTTTTCAACGTTGGTGGAAAACAAAGAATAACAATAATATGACTACCAATAATGAAACGGTCCAAAGACCTCTCTGATGTGCTTCAAAGCAACTTGGGTAAAATGGTCCAATTTATTTTCTCTGGCTAAAGTCTCAGTATTTTGCTACAAGGACAAATTCATACTGGGGAGAACGGTTGGCTTCCAGACGCTGGTTATGCTGGACACATGCTCCAGGATGACCCTTATTAGAAGTATATGAGGGCAGGTTCAGGAAAGTCAATTACCAGGCATTGATTTAATTTATAAAAAACCACTACAAGCATTAAACCCGATACTTCAGCTAAAAACAGTGACAGTGTTCCATCACAAAAAGCCCCACAAATCTTCCTAATAGGGCACACAGGTGTTTCAGTTGGCAATTTACTAAACTAATGACATCAGCTATAAAATAAAAAGATGAAGTCTTAACTATGAGGAAGCCATGAGCAGCTTCTGGACTCTCGCTGGCTTCTATAGGAGGCCGAGGCAGGAGGTGGTGTGAGTGTGTGTGTGTGTGTTGCCGTCCCTCCACTACATTAAGGGATCATGCTGCTCCCTGAAAATGAGTATTGATCCTCTTAGGGGCTGGGATCGTTTAGGAGATGAATGGAAGCTAGTGGCCGCAGCGGTGCGCTCTCCAGCCCTGGCCCTGGCCAGGAGGCCTGCTGGCCTGCTCAGGGACCTACAGCGCAGGGATGCCTCCAGGAGGCCTGGTCCAGGGTGTGGGTCTGCAGAGAGGGAAAGCGAGAGGGGGGGCTAACACCGCGCCATCTGGGCTGTCTACTAAGAGCATCAGCTGTGTGGGGTGGGAGGGAGGGAGGGAGGGAGGGAGGGAGGGAGGGAGAAGAGGAGCATAGAGGGAGGTGAGAGAAGGGGGAATAAAATAGAAACAGGCCGGGAAGAGAGAAGGAAGGTGTGCAGGGTTACCAGAAAAATAAAAACAGGTGGGGAGGTAAAGAAAAACAGAGAAACAGAGAGTGTAAAAGAGGAACAGAAAGAGAAAGAGGGGAGTGTAGAGAAAGAGAGAATCGCAGCGAGTTCCAGAGAACTACAGACAGAAAGTGGGAGAGAGCATGTGGCAGTGAGAGAGAGAGAGAGAGAGAGAGAGAGAGAGAGAGAGTAAAGACTAAACTGCCTAATCTCTCCCTGGAGACTGTCTAAATGTGAGGCCCTTGTCTCCTACCATATAACCACCACACACAACAGCAGCAACAACAACAACAACAGCAGTACCTCAACCACCAAGGCACTCAGCTTGACACAGCACTCTGACCTGCTGTGGAGGTTGATATCATACTGAAAAGGGGACCCAAGACAGAGATCAGCATGTAATAGACACCAAAAAAAAGCAGGGAGCTATTTGTTTTTCACATTATGTGCTAAAGGAATTATGATTGTACATACACAATGTTTTCTAATGAAGTTTTGCCTGATACAACAGTATAAACACAACTTCTGTGTCTGTTACTTGGGAATGGAGTACAGTACATGCTCAATACTGTGGGAGAAGATTTAGAGATAAATGAAAATAACCTTGGCAAGTCTTACTACAAATAATGGAATTCAAAGTGCCTTTCCTTGGGAAAATTCCAGCACAATCCCCATAAGTATTCAACAATTGTATAGTACCCAGAGGCCCTCAAAACCCAACCATGTAAAATGTTGTGGGGGCAAGATGTTAGTTTTCCTCTTCGCAGCCAGAACACTCTGAACTCACTTCCTCAAAGTTGTATAGACTTTTCTTCACCAGGAAGTAACATAAACTCTAGTTCAGATTCGGCCACACCCCAAACATCTGATTCTGGGGAAGGTCCAAGGGTTAACCCAAAACACAAGACATTCACACACTGAGTTTGACTTCTACAATACACGTACATGCTTTACAAATACGAACATTACATCTCTGGAGTATTTCTGAGTGAGAATTACCTATTTATTTCTTGTCTCCCACTCAGATAAATCTGGGAATGGCTAGATAAGGGTTCAGGGGTGATGATAGCAAGGAGCACATCAGTCTAACAGCACTAACACAAATAAACACACACTGATACATGTCCATGAATCTCTGATCTTACTGTCTGGGGGACTGTGGCTGACCTTAAGATGACACTTCTATAAAAGGCATTAAAACATAAACAAACAACAGGCTATGATGTCTCTGAAGACGTCAGATAGTGCAAATGTTGCAGGGGGCTGACTCCAACCCCCTGCAACTTTTGCACTAAACTGACTACTGCACTCTTTGTAGTCCAATTGCACTGCTACTTTTTGCACTGTTTTTTTCACTGCACTTTATGAGTCCTGTCATGCACTGTCCTGTCTTTGCACTTGTCCATTGTTGTATTGTTGTAAGTACCATGGTGTCTAAAAAAATATTATGTATGTAAAGTACAATGGCAATAAACTGATTGTGTTTCTGTATTGTTACAATTGGAGCCAAAATATTTTCTGTGCAATTAGAAAAGACAGGAAAAGGTTGTGTTTTCCCATTGCATATGTAAAATAACATCAAAACGCATTTACTAGGAGTACAGTACGTTTGACTTATTTTGGTATTTTGAGATTTTCAGAGAAAGTGCTTTCATACCATTTTAAGCCTACTTCCAAATAGCATTGCGAAAAACTTCAACTTGAAGTCTCAAACAAGGTGAATTTAAAATTCAAATTAGAATGGCTCTTATGAATCAGCAGGGGGCTACATGATTGGCAAAGCAAGCCAAACGTTGACAATCTTGGGAGGACCCCTTTCAGGTGAATGTAGTTCTGCCTGTCAAACAAGGAGGCCAAAACATATACTTATCTTGGCTGTCCAGCATATGCGTGTATTTGCGTATGTCTGATGGGATCCATCCTGACCCTCTCCCTTTCTCTCTCTCTCTCTCACACACACACACACGAACATTCCAAGCAACCCCATGCATGCGAAGCCCCCAGACAACCTTTTCCTAGTCTCCCCCTGGCTGTGACTGTCCGAAGAGACAGGCTGCATTCCCCTGGAAAACCCGATTCAAATTTATACTGTGTTTATTGGACTGCATGTTGCATTTTACTGCTCATTTGTTGCTGTTGCTGGAGCGGCGGCCTGAGGTTTTTGCAGAGACGTCAAGCCCCATATATCATGCTGTTGTTTTTGGAGACATCTCTTTCTCACATTTGAGAACGTTCTCCGATGAATTAATACCTGCGAAGTGAGACGTAGCCTATGTGTGGCGCGCAGGAGGGAAATGATTATAATCCTATAAGGTGGATGCTAGTCTCGAATAGCCAGACCTATCTCCACACTTCGTTTACGCTGTGCCAGCGCCGGAGACAGAGGTGGATGCAGGAAGGATATTTTTCCAGGCCACTCGTTTCTCGTCATCCTTGCTGTGTTACTGATCTGCCGTTACTGAGGGACTTTTCCAAACCAGCGCTTCCACATAGTTTTCCATTGTGGTGATGGAAAAGCTTTTTCCATACAAATTTCACAGCCAAGCATTTCATGCACATCTAATGTTCATGACAGTGAGTCACTGTCCTGTAATATAGGTAGATTTTGTATCTAGCAGAGGTTCCTCGCTCTGTGTCTTGCTGTGTAACACCTCAAGTGATGTCCCACCCTGTTCCAGCCGAATAGTCATCGCTTTTTGTTCTTACGTCATTTGGCGGTTACATGACACGTGACAGATAGCAGAGAACATGTGTCATAAGCATAATCAGGTTAGCTCATCAGGTCTCCATAGCATTGCAATTTCCCCCATACCCAGGAAATTGGCCTGTCTAGTACTGAGCAAGGTCAGTACATCTTCAACTCCAAATGCCTGAGAATCACCAGTTCCCCGTCTCCTTTAAAACCCATGAGTTAAGCTTCAGTTGTCCAACAGATCCTCTCTGCCCCTCCGTGCTCCTCTGTGGAACAGCTTTCATTAAGGGAGGATTGCCATATACGCCTCCCTCGGTCGTTGTAGGACCTCAGCCTGCCTGGCGGTTTAATGCAATTTCACAGCTCAGAGTCCACCGCGCGTTCACTCCGGGGTCCAAACCCGACCACCCGCACCTTTACAAGACCCAGTGAGGTGCTGGAAGGGTTACCGACTACCAGAGCCCCCCATTTTAAGGGAGGAAACAGCAGTCTCCCCCAGTCAAATGTCCAGAACAGGAAATTCTTTTAAATAATAACACAATGTTGATAAAGGTCCTGGAAAATAAACACAAATATATTCTTATTTTTTTGGGTCATAATAAACCAGTAAAGGGGGAAATTATGAGTTTCACAGAGCATGAGTTCTATAATTGGAGTCTAATCCAAGACCTTACCTAATCATAACTTTCCTGGAAGAAAGTGGGGCAGACAGGGCTTCGCCACAAAAAGACTTGATTGAGGATGCAAATGGTCATGTACTGTAGGTTATAGTGGATGGAGGTAATTTGGTTAAGAGCGTGTGTTTGTGTGCGTCTGTGTGTGTGTTTATGTATCACATGGTACAAATTATAAACCGAGATCACCTACTGAGCCTGCCATGCTCCCTACAAGTCAGCCAGCCAGTCAATAAGGTAGGTGGCCACGCACCAACAGTCACACCAATGCAAACATATGGGGAGTGTCATGGTCGAAAACCTCCATCTGACATCTGGACGGAAATACAGCTGAGAGTCAAGTGTTTCATTTTCCTGTTTTACTGCTGTGAGGAGGGGGCAGGCCAGGGCACCCTGACTGCATGGTCTGGAAGAAGGAAGTACAGAGCAACAATGCCAGAGGGGGATTAGACCCCAGACAAACAAACACACACACACACCTCAATAATCCAGAGTGAAAAGAAAAAGCTAAATCTCATTTGTTCATCCCACCCAGTCCCAGATGTTTGAATCTCTCTCTCTCTCTCTCACGCACGCACACACAAATCATCTTACTACTTGCAACCTGCTCTACTTATACTATAGCAAGTGACTTTCTAATGAAAGAACCTTTGTTGTCAACCCAGAGGGTACAAAACCTTTCCAAGACAATGACCCGATGGATGAGTCAAAAACAACAATCACACAAACCTTCACATTAGGGATTCATGAACACGTAACACACTCATGCTTATATAATGTGTCCAGTGAGGTGTACACTCTGTTCATTTGATATTTCCATAAGGTTGCATACGAGTGTACACCAGATATCTTGGTAATAAGGAGAAAATGTATTCCGCATCATTGGCTTTAAAAGGCACTCCTGAAACATCCCTCACAGGAAACAGAATTTCAAGTTGGCAGTGGACACATACATCATTAACGCTAAAATGAATATTTCATCTCAGAGCATTTTTATCTCTAAACATCAAAACCATCCGCCTTATCCAACATAATCAGCAGGGTAATCACCCTGCAAAAGAAATAGATGTTTCCTCAATGTTTTGGTTACGCCTTCCACTGTAGTATTTAGGACAACGGTACATAAAACATATTAGACAACTGAATCCTTCCTTGGGCATTCACCCTAGTTAAGCACATAGCTCTTGGGACCTCTCTCTGAAGGACTTCATCTCTGTAATCTTAAACTGACACTGAGTGACGAGAGCGAGTCATGGCGTCACCGTGTCAGCCTTCGTCTCTGTCCCAGCAGTCATGTTAACCCGTGACGCCACCCTGATTCTGCCTTCTGTGGGGACAATCTGTTGGCACGTCTGCAGGTACGCATGCTCATATTAAATTAGAGCATTGCTTGAAGCCAAAGGAGGATCTTGTGCATGTCAATACTATCAATATCTGTTATACTTCTGTTATACTTCCAATATTATTCATTCTGTTTAGCTGTGAGTCTTGTATTGATTGAAAAACAAAAAAACACACAATATACTTTATTTTATTTCTTTAAATGGAATCCATTTAATGCTTAAGATTTTGTTGGATCAAAACAAATTCAGTATTAAATCAAAAGCTACAGTGCATATCCCTTTCACATCCTGCGTTTGGAAATAAGAAAGTCTGAAAACATGTAAAAATCAATCAACGTGAAAGATGTTGTTGGAACAGCAGCAAAACTATGTGTGGTATAAGATGAACTAAGGGGAGAGTAGAGTATCGTGGGGTGAATTCAAATAATGATTAACTATAGATTTATTATTCCATGGTCATCACACCAGCAGTAACTCCATATTCTAACAAGAGTCTCCTGGCACCAACCTCACAACCTTGTTCACCCCCACTCTGCTATCTTGAGCTCAGTGCTCATTCAGAGCCAGAATTGTGGAATTGTGCCACTGCAAACAGGGTCAGTACCTTGGGAAGAAAGAAAAAAAAGAAAGAATGAGGGACAGAGAAACATGATAGAGTCTGGGTTTCTCTCTGTGTGTCAGGGGGTGCTCTTCTGCCCTTTGAGTAAAGCTGTGAAAAGCCCTTTTCTCTCTCTGCCCCCACCATATCAGAGACGGCATAGTCACCTGCATTGGCTGTGCTCCCGTGACAGCATGAAACTGAACAGGACATGTGTAGCCCCAGGTGACTCAAATCGAAAAAACTAACACCACGCTTGATCGCACCCAGGAAATCAGCGACTGTGGGAAAGAGAACCAAGAAACTGGTCTTTGTACGTGTGTGTGTATGTAGGCTATGTATAAACAACCACGCATCTTTTGTAATTCAGTGATTGCATAGCCATTATTGTTTCAATCGGACAATGTCAAATAATAACGACATGCAAATTTGTATTATAGCTGCATCATGAAGCAGATGAATAAAGATGACATCACCCTGCTGCTACTGTGCCACAACTTATTTCTACATGTCGATGGCCCACTGCTAGGCTATAATTGCAGGCAGTTAAAACATATAAGTCGGAAATATATACCTCGCAGAAGGCGAGTTGCATAATTCGTAGATGTAACGATCTACTTACAAATAGCAAACATTAATGTCCATCCTGTAAGCTTCAGACAGATCAAGGGCTTTTTGCTGACAACATTGGAGGGTTACATTTCGCTGCAGCTGATTGGCCACTCTGGCCGACATAAACCAGAATTTCACGAGCCATTCCATTTTCATTGAAAAGGGTGTGTCGTGAAATACGCGATTGTAAAATCTTATTTTGTTATTCAATATATCATAAATGAATTGACATAAATGTATTGTGGTTGAATTTAACAGTACTACGTTAGAATTTAGCGGATAGTTAACTAAACGTATTACATTCCCATGGAAATAATGCCTCTCATCCCCCACCGTCTCGAGGTAATGGTACAGCTCAAAATGGTTGGAGAGAAACTGTTGTGAAGATCGACCGTTCTGTAGAATAATAGTAAATATGTGGCTATTTGCACAGTAAAGACGAAATCTACACACATCTGGGGATAAAGGTGAGACAGCAGAAACTACACGGCATTATGCAGGTTCATAGATTTAGAAAATGGAACCCAATTGCCTTTGCAATGTTATCACGATAGTCATTCCAGCCAATAGGAATCGTTACAGACATAGTAAGACTTTGGCCTTTCCTATCCGTACCTTAACGTTACATGCATAAAGTAGCCTACATTTTTATACTAATAGAAGTTGTTTGCTTTTGGCGTTTCAACCTGTACGTTCAGTTCAGTAGTTTGTTAGGTTTGACGTCACCCGGTATGCTTTTCTCCATGCACAGTTGCTCACGTCATCGGTCATCTTATCCTCTGCACTTGAATGATATGCACACAGCTGGCACGGATAATAGGAATCAGGCAATGCTTCGGCCTCCTCCGTGGGTCTACAATAACAATGACTGAACGTTGTCATAGCTTTCCCTGTGTTGCAAAAACACCAGCTCCTTGGTTGTATGCAAGCCACGCAGGCCTGCAGACAGAAAGGAAACAGTATGCCAAGTTGCACTGCACATGATCATAGAATACAGTACAGCATCTGCCATCAAGTCGAATTATTACCATTTAGGCAGAATGTTATGTAAACACATGGCTGAGACATTGTAAAGACATTATGTTGCCAAGTGTTATTGTTTACATTCTTAAGGCTATCAGTGCTATTCAGCAGGCCAAATAGAAAGTAACGAGATACAAACAGACACAACACAAGAATGAAACAGTGAGTGCCTCCCTCTGCCTTGGCAATAGAAGTCTGTGAAATACAAATAAACTAAGAAATATCAAGAGGCAGGCCTCAGCTGTCAAAAGACAGAGTAGCCTTCTCCAGCATCTGCTCTGGCCATGGCAGAGAACCACACATATCAGTAAGATGGATTGGCCAGTAAATGTCAGGAGAAACACTTTGAATATGCATACACACAAGGAGAGCAGCCCATTGCGTGATTTGCTGACATGAATTCATGATGGACAGATGCTGGCAGAGGGAAAGAGAGGAAACTCAATCCACATAGCTAGAAATTAGGAAGGTTTCTGCCTCACTGTTGCTTCAGTGCTGCGCTCCAAAGGGCTCTTGGTTGTCTCCTCCAACCCATGCTTGAGTTCAGCCTTAAGCTTCGCTGACCGCAACACATGGACGGACAAAATAGGCCGATTTCTGATTTGATTTGACTTGCCAGCTTCACGCGAGTCAACCTAGTTGTTGGCCAATAACATTGTAATAACACGCAGGGAATGTTCTTCAGGCTGCCTCTACTGCAACACTCATACGCAGTCACACACACACAGACGCACACGCTGTTAGATACTTTATACACACACACGCACACACGTGTGTGTGTGTGTGTGTGTGTGTAACTGGAATGGGGGGGGTTCAGGATCTAGTGTAAACACTCAGTTTGAGAGATGTGTGGGGTTTGCGTTGGCACGTGAGCCTCTCCAGTGTGGTTTCACATGTGGCTAGAGGCGGAGGGGAGTGAGAGGGCCAGAGGAAGCTAAGCTGCTTATTTAACATTTCCGGTCAATCATAACCATGTTTGTATTGCACATTCGGTTGCGAGGGAGAGCAGAGGGAGATTGCTTGTCTGGATCGCCGTCCAAATCTGTACTGTGGTCCAAATGACCAATGTGAAGACTACACCCACAATTGTGTTGATTGTTGCACAGGAATGCTTTGGCGCACGTGCCAAGTTCATAAGGTAAAATAGTGTACAAGAAGAATTCTGATAGGGAACTGAGTATGGGGAGAAGGGGAGGTGTACTACGGTCATATGGACTCGCTTCTACGCAAGGTGAGCCTGACTGCCAAAGTACATAAATGGTTGTGCTGTAGACGTAATGCATTTTCTATGTTAGTGTCCAGGAGACCTGTAATCGTGCTGTCAAAATGGTTATTTTCCAGCACGATGATCTTAACTTATTCCTTGCAGCCACACAATGCACTTTTCCACCAAAGGCTAGGTTTGCATTTAGCAGTGTGAATTCCATAGACGAAAACTTTATTCGTCAACGACCTTCATTTAGTTATCGTCATGAGAAAACTAATTTATGATGAACTGATTAAATCTATTGACATTTTTTTCAACATATAAACTAGACAGAAATGTTAGGGAGGGACTATTTGGGAAGAGATCCTATCAGAATGCTGAGATTTCCGTGAAACTCGTGGGACAGGCTGAAAAAACATCGAACTCAGGCAAGGAGAGCGCATAGAAATGTAATTCAGCAGCTTTGTCCATCAGTCTAATAGACGTTTCCTCCAGGAGTATACGAGTTTAGAAATTCTAGAGAAATGGTTAAATAATACATTACACTTTAACTAAACCCATTCTATTTTAGTCAACTAAATCTACTGTAGATTTAGTCAGCTAAAGCCATAATGCTGTTTAGCTGAAACAACTCAGATGACTAAAATATGACTAAAACTAAATAGCATTTTAGTCAAGACTATGACTGAAACTAAATCAAAATTTGCTGTCAAAATTAACACTGATTAATGCAGGAAAAAAAACTTACTAGCGCCATCTTTTCTCTTTAACTACCACATCTATTTAAAAAAAAAAAGTAGTTGTAGCTTCAGTATAACCTAACATTGAAGATATGATTTAAAGAAGCTCCTTGAACAAAGCAAACAATGTGTCCCTCCCTGATCACGGCAGCTTAACATCCAGCCCAAGGTTGTCTGTCCTGCAGAGAAACACCTTGTCAGAGGGCGGAGGAGGAGGACGATGCCTACAAGGAAAGTCAATCTAAACCTGAATAATGAATGGAGCTCTATGTTGCGGATGGGAATGGATGTGGTTTGGTTATGGCCTGCTGGATGTTCCTCTGTTAAACTGGGAGGCCACTTCCTGGAAAAGGTGAATGAAGATTTGACACTTCCTGACCCCGTTGTCCTCACTCTGTAGTTTCATTTTTAGTTTTAAAAGGCAGCTAAAGACTCACTTATACAGACAAGGCTTTGAGTGCTAGGCCGTCTCTATCTGCCACACTCTCTCCTTTCGGCTTGCCTGTTTTCCCCTGACACTGACCTCTTATGTCACTATGTTTACGTGCACTTTCTCTTGAATGTATTCAGTGCACTTGTATGTATCTGATTGGACTATGTTGTTTTTAATGTTCCCACTGTAAAGCACTCTGTGCACTCGTGCTACGAAGGGTGCTATATAAATAACATTTTACTTACTTACTAGGGGTGCGGGAAAAATGGATTCTTAGATGAATCGCAGTTCACTCTTGAACGATCCATCGATCGATGCGGAAAACTCAATCAGATTTTTTTTTTTAAAGGCCCACGCTTTAAGCTTAAATTCTTTGTGACTTAATCTTGAGACGTTTAATGTAAAAAAAAAAAAAAAGTTGGTGAATCGTAAATTACGTAACGGACATAAAATAATCAGTTTACGTTTTGGTGAAGATGGCTGAGCAGGAGAAATAAATCAAACTGGCACCCGCTGCTTTCAAAGTGAATGTATGGAAGCACTTTGGCTTTTCCATTTATAATCATTAATCAATAATCGTTTTATAATCGCATCGTTCCCTCTGGATTGGAATCAAATCAAATCGTGAGGTGCCTAGAGATACCCACCCCTAGACATAGGCTAGGCTGGCTAATGACTGACCGTGCTTACTACTTACTACTACTACTACTACTACTACTACTACTACATGTACTACTATTACTACTACTACTACTACTACTACTACTACTACATGTACTACTATTACTACTACTATTACTACTACAGTACTACTACTACTACTACTACTACTACTACTACTACTACTACTACTACTACTACCACTACTACCACTACTACTACTACTTACTACTTTGAGCTAAAAAAACAAAACAAGATATCAGGCCTCTCTATAGTCAGCCTTACACTAGATCGTGCTCTGTGTACCATTTGGGTCTTGTTAGTGTTCAGTTTAGGTTTATGTGTTTGTGTGTGTGTGTGTGTGGTGTGTAGTAACATTCTCTGGCGCAAGAGTTGAGATGCACAGAAACGGCAACACACTACGGCGATGGCGTAGATAGCGGTGTGTTTCTGATGTTTCCTAACAGAGCGGACATGGCAGCAGCGATATGACATGTCTCGTGCCTCAAAAGCTCTTGTTTCAGCGTTCAGATTTCCTCTATAAATCACCTGGCCGGTAGTGTTGGGAACTGACCGCTGGGCAGTATGAACAGGAAGCAAGGCTCAGTCAATCAGGAGTCACAGGGTACATCGTCATAATGACTGGATTCCACATAAAGGGAAACAGGAAGTAGAATACCTGAGAAAAGAAAGGATTAGGAAGAATAGAATAAATGAAAAATATGTAAGCCTGTAAGCGTGGCCTACAATGAATAGAGACGGCCCTGCTCAAGCGATGCTTTGCCCCCTCCAAACAGCCTAGAGTTAGCATAGTTTTATTTAGGCCTATGACTGTTAAATCATTCAATTACGTGGGAACATGAGGAAAACATAGCTCATTTTAATGTGTCTTCTTTTGTGTGTGTTATGACACAGGTCCATACTGCGGTGAGTTTGAAGCCCCAGCCTACGCCTTGTCAGTCCTCTAAGGTCCTCGTGTGTGTGTGTGTGTGTGTGTGAGGAGACACCACAGGGACACTTTACTTTTATCCTCTTGTGTCTGGGCCTCCTCCCAAACCTCTCTCTCTCTCTCTCTCTCTCTCCGTTAGCCCTCATCCTCCAGCTATGATTTAGGCGTCAGGCTCGCTCCGTCTTCCTCCCTCCTCTGGATCGGGTTACCCTGCCATTACTCAGAAGTTCCCCCAGCGAGGGTGCTCCGTGTCAGGGGTGGGGGAGCTCGCCTGCCCGCCTGCCTGCCTAGAACCTCCCGTCCCTGCATGTCCGCCTCTCGCCGCCTGCCCTGCCCGCCAGTATACCTTTCCCTCTGGCCTGGCCTGTCTGCCTGCTCCCCCTCTCCTCTCTCCTTCCTCCTCCAGCCCCCCCACCCCCAACCCCCGCCTGCCTGCCGCAGTCCCTCCCCAGTACGACTGGAGCAGAGACCACAGACGCCCCTGGTCAGTGGAGGCACTCCAGCCGTGGCCGAGGCCAGGCTGCCTCCCAGGAAAATGACACAGCCGGCCGAGCGCCGGCTAACGCCAGCTCCGGGCCCCCGAAGCTGTATTTCATCACGCTCTGTTACAGACCGGGAGAGCCGTGCCTGTGCGTGCGTGTGTGTGTGTGCGCGCGTGGGCCTCCAGACGGCCGTTTCATCCGGTAGTCCGTGGGAAAAGGCGATCGCACGCACCCCGCCGCGTTCGATGGCGCGGAGGATAGAACGCCGGAACGGAACGTTCGGGTACTCCCGAGAAAAACTCGAGTACCTTTCTGCCGTTACGTAAGACATTTCGCAGTCACAAAAACAACCGAGGCAAACCCAGAATCCTTGGCGCCGGGCCGACCCGTTCGGAGGCTGTTGTGTTCTACCGCGGCTCTGTCTTTCCGACAGACTGCCCACTCACAGGTCTGACAAGAGATTTGTGGAGCTCATTGTTTTATGGTTATGTAACGCCAGCTCCCTCCGCGAGTAAAGCGTCTTGTTAAACCCCTCCACCACCCAGTGCCCATAAACGTGACTGATGTGGGGCTGTAGAGGAGCGCCCCGCCGTCCCGTCCGGGATGGAAGGCGGACCCGGGCTCTCTGGGGTTGCGCAGCCGGGTCGGAGCATGACGCGGCAGGATTTTTCGCCGGCTGATCTTTATCGCTTGATTAATGGGCCGCAGAGCAGCGCAACGGTAAATCTCAGCGGGGCCGTACAGTATCTACTGTGTGTGTGTGTGTGTGTGTAGAACAATTGTGCGTGTGTGAGAAACGGCCAGAGAGATGAGAGAGGAACAGTACTATGTAATAATGAGACATCTGTGGTTTGGGACAGGCTAATTGTCTGCCAGGATACAGTTCCTGTGGCGTAGGGCTGCAGGTCTGTCTGTCACCAACAAAACAGCCCCGCTGTCTGCTTGTTTACACCAATCTGGTTCATTCCAGCCAATCAGGGCCCATTCCAACCCAGCGCAGTAGTCGCTGCAGGATTATCTTGTGCGCCAGGATGTTGGATTTGATTTGTCTCGCAGCAAATAGATTGAGTTAGGAATATTTGAAATCCATAGCAGTGGCCTCTTTATGCCAGGAGAGATGCCAGACGATCTATCTCTTCTCTTTCTCTCTCTCTCTTTCTCTCTTCTCTCTCTCTCTCTTCTCTCTCTCTCTCTTCTCTCTTTCTCTCTCTCTCTCTCTCTGATGCTTTGTGTGCTGGAAGCATCCATTAATGGAGAATCTGCCTTATGTGATGTCAGCCGGTGATGTCATCGTGAATCAAGGAGACAGGTGGAGACCGCCAACAGAATGTGCCGGTCTCGGAGTGTTCCTGAGGCAGAACTGCTGGACTAGCATTCCATTGGCAGCAGTGCGACGAGGGCTGACGATGTCGCTGGTTGATTTCAGTCACTGGCTTTGAAGGAGGCTAAGAGCAATGGTCATTCTTTCCATGGCTGTGGTCGGATGCTGACACACACAGAACTATGTACTGCAGGAAGTGGTTGTATGTCCCTCAGATAACTAGCCTTTTTGGATCTGTTTTCCCCCTGCACAGAGAGAGGGGGGGGGGGGTGGCTGGCAGTGCATTAAGGAAGGCCTTCAGCTACACCAGAGTTCTAGTTGGACACGCTAAACCTTCTACAGCTCACAGGAGACCTCTAAATTACTGCTTTTCACGACCAGAAAACTGCCTCAGATGTTTGAAGAGGGATTTTTTTGTGCAATGTTATGTTTTTCCTGTCTCGGAGGCAACCAGAAACACACGTACACTTACACGCACGCGCACACACACACACACACACACACACACACACACACACACACACATCCACACACACACACACACACACACACAAAAGGTATGAGACCAACCTTGGCAGAGAGGTGAAGTGAGCCTTAAGGTTAATGCTAAACTGCTGTAATACATTATTTGGTAGGTTTTAGAGGAGAGATAGTGAGGTTCAGCATGTACCTGTCAGTACTAAATGATTGCTCATTTCCTGAGGAGGAGGAGGGGGGGGGGGCACAGTAATAGCATACAGCTGTTTCAGCTGGACCTTACCTTTCTCTCTCTCTCTCTACCCCCCCCCCCCCCCCCGGACCCTCCCTCTGACCTCACCGTGAAGGGTTGTATTTCTCAGAGCCATAAAGACAACACACGTAAGCCATCTCAACACAGTCTCTCTGGGCCTTTAACTCCAGAAGCTTCTCTGAGGTTGACGGAGTCGCATCCCAACACCGTAGCTGGTCACAGGAGTAAGCATGACGCACCCCCTCCATGTCCTCGTCACACTCTTCTAACTTGCTGCAACGTGACCATGTACCAGTCTTGGAACAGCTTTCTGGTTCACAGTGGAAAAGATAGTCCAAGTCTTCCTATAGCTCCCAGGTCACTTATGCCTATACCCATCCTTCTTCCTACGGCTGCTTACTTCTTCGATTAGCTAAATGCCTCATTGATCTAACCAGGGGATGTCTTGTGAGCCAGCGCGCACAGAGGAACCAGATCCATCACGGGCTGAGAAAAGAACAACGCGAGACGCCGCTTCTTCCAAAGGGCCCCATCCCCCCTTTTCATCGGAAAACGATAACCATAAATCGAGAGAGCGCATCCCTGTACGTCCGCGGTAGAAGCATGGGGGGAAAAAGCTGATCCGGCCATGTTTCCGACGGCTCCGGAATTACAGACGCCGAAGCGCTTGCTGAAACTGGGCTTTTTTTCTTCTTTTTTTACCCACAAATGTCAGCAAAGACGGGCTTGCAAACCGCTGTCGCGTTTGTATGAGAGCCAGTACGTCAGTTTCTCACACGACTCTCTCTCTGAGAAACGCGGCTAATTAAGAAAGTAATTAAGATGTGTATCTCAGCACGGAGCGAGAGAAACCCCCGGCTTCGTCTATGTATTCAAATGAAACTTCAAAAAGAAAATCCCCTCCTTTCGGGAGAACAGGAGCTAAATTAAACCGTTCGAATCCCTTCTTAAGCTTTTTCCCTTCTCTGTCCCTGTACCGCATGGGACATCTGTTGAGAAAAGTGAGCCAATGTTGCGTTTGAGTTCAATCCCGCTCATGTAGTCTCTCAAGGACTGTGCGTACTGCGCTCCTGCTATACATATTTCAAGTCAACCGAATTGATTTCAATAAATAATGTCACTCCAAGGACGCACTTCTGTCTGTCTCCCCGAAACCAAAGCTTCTTAAAGCCAGACCATATTGTTATCTCGTTTTCTCATTCAGAGAATGATGGATGGACCAACATTTTTATAAGATGTCCACTGAGCACGTCTGCCGTTTTATCACCAGCATGCTCTGCCAAAGTAACCTCTTTCTCTTATTTCATTCTAGTACTGATGTTGTCCATCGGGTATGGTTCCCGTGCTGGAATATTGAAGTTGGGAATGTTTGCCACTGGAGATGTAAAACGTCCTTTTTGTAATGATGCTGTATTTTTCTGCGCAATATCATAAGAATCTCAAAAGATCTCCCTAGCGATGTGAGCAGCTTTCTCTTCTCTGTGGTTAGAGGGTTTACCGTTTTGTTCTTCTCTCCAGGCCCTAGAACCCTTACTTGGAGAATTCCATGTTTTGGTCTGCTATGAGTTTTCTTCTTCTAGAAAAACCTGGTGTCTTGGACCATCGAGACATCTGTGATTGTTCCTCCTCAGTTTGATGTTCCCAGACTAGGACTCTCCAGCCATCTAGGCTAGAGAGCTGTCATGGCGTCATGCCCCCCCGGTTCCTGCCCTCTCCGGGTCGTCTTGTCTTGTCCTGTCCAGCCTGGTCTGTTGCGCGCGCCGACTCCCTCATGTCTGGGGGCGTCACGTGACGGCGAAGGACGAGCCCGCTCGGAGCAGGAATCACACTCGATAACCGACTCTCCGCGGGGGCTACAAAGCCAACCTCTGTTTCCTTTGCCGCCTCATAAGCGTTTGCGCTCAGCACTGTGACAGAACAATTCCCCCCCCTTATGCCTTTAAATAAGACACACTGTCAAGACCCAGTGATAGGAAACGTTATATTGAGTTACATTTTAGTTTTTAGCGCATTAGAAGAAGTGCAGACGTTGAGACGTGCTCAGCGAAGAACACAGACAGATGTAGAGGTTGTTTTCGACGTAGGCTCAGTGCACATGTTGAAGTGGCGAAACCGAGGTCTCTCTCCTCTACAGTACGACTGTTTTTCTTCCTCCTACGGTTTACCTATGAATGCTGACAGACTGCCCTTCACATTACTGTAGAAATACGTCAAATCCCCACTTAGTTTCCTCTTTTTCGCCTCCTGGGCAGGAAGGGGTTACTCTCTGTGCTTCCTGCCTCAATTCCCAGCGCTCTTGCTCCATTCTGATTGCTCGCTTGATGTTAAACATTCCCAGGCTCCTATAACCTTCTAGCTTGGCTCCACCGGCCAAGAGCTCTCCCAGGTGAGCGGGTGGGCGAAACGGTCCTGTTTTTTAAGGATAAAAATCGGGAGATTTTTTTTTTCATCTTCTTTTCGTTGGGGATGGGAGACCT
The DNA here is from genome assembly GCF_949987555.1 of Borostomias antarcticus. NCBI lineage: Eukaryota > Metazoa > Chordata > Actinopteri > Stomiiformes > Stomiidae > Borostomias > Borostomias antarcticus. The sequence goes on along the minus strand of NC_140235.1, from coordinate 26,390,460 downwards.
GGGGGTGGGGGGCGTTGCGGAGAGCGTTTAACTTTCTCCGCATTCCTCAGAGCCACGCCATGGGAAAAAAAAGTTCTGTTCTCAGGACCGCGTTCTGTCGAATTGTCTTGTGAGATTGCGGAACGCGCGCAGCTGAGGTGGTCGGGAACACGTTGCGGCGATGAAGAAGCAAGCGAGTTCGCCCTCTGATGACAAGCGGCTCTTGGTCTACTGGCAGATGTTTGGGCTTCGATCAAGGTACACAAACCTCGCTCTCTCTCCCCGAAGGCTTGCTGGGTTTAGCGCCACAACGCCAGGGGATATGCTTGAGGTAACCGTGATCTGCGAATCGGCCTCATTACTTCGGGAGCAACAGTACCAACCACACAAGACTGTTCCTCCTAGCCGTCCTCTGTCATTTGAGAAACTCCGTTTCTGAATCCCCGACGTTTCCTCAGACCTCATTCCCACGTCGTTGGCTCCTTTTTTTTTCCCTTTTCCTCCTCCTCTTCCTCCCCTCACATTTTTTCCCACGCCGGCTACTCTACCTCTCCGGGGACACCTGATAGACGGGACGTGTTTGGGTAGCGTTGTCTTGTCCGGCCCTAAAGGAACATTCACACAGTTATCAAATAAACCATGTCCAGATTGAACAAACACAAGGTTTTCATCCCCCAACCCCCCCCGCTGTGTATGGACCTGACCCAGGCTCAGTCCTGCCAAGCCAAGCCCGGTCTATATTTAGCCCCAGTGATGCCTGGGCTAATTGCCCTCCGAGGCCTAATCATTTCCAGGCTCTGGAGCTCACAAATGACTAAGGAGGCCAGAATGTTGCTAACCTCGTGTTCCGATCTGCTCAGTAGATCTACCGGTGTATCGGAGCTCTGCGAACAAGAAGGGCAATTAGCTCGCCCCCCCCCCACTCGGATATGAGCCCGCAGCCCTCGGTAGTCCAGACCCCTCGGCTTTTGGCCGGACTTGTTAACGTTCTCACTGATCGTGATAACTGTTTGTGATGAGGCGTGAGTGAACTAGGCCAACAGTTGTTGGGTGAAGAATCACCAGGCAGCCTGTGTGCTTCACCAGTAGATCAGAGAACCGCACAGGAAACGTCCACTAAGTAGCCTAGTTCCACCGTGCGACCTCAACCAGGACGGTCAGAAGTACCCGGTCTTTACCCGCCTGCCAACATATATATGCAGTACAATGTGGTGATGGCGTGCCGGTTGCAAAGTTTAATTACAGCTTTTCACTCCCCCTCACCTCTTCCCCCTGTGTGTGTGTGTGTGTGTTGGGTTACAGAGCTTCCTGTGTGGTTCCTGCCCCCCCCTTATCGCCCTGTTCTCTCTGCGGTCACATGAGCGCCGGGGTCAGCAGGCGAGGGGTCACGGCGAGCGGAGGTGGGAACAGGGAGAGATCGTTGTAGTTGTGGCGGCGGCGGCGTTTAGAGACGAGTCGTGACTCGTGGGTGGAGGTGGGCGGAAACAGAGAGAGAGATGGAGGCGATACGTGGGCCGAGCCACAGGAAAGACAACTTCCTGACCGCTCTCTTGCGGACTTTCCTATTGACTTGGCCGCGCCACCTGGGGAGGGCTACGACGAGGAAGAGAGAAATTGATAGGGCCACATAAAAGGAGCCCATAACGAAACACAGCCACTGAATAGCAACTTGTTTGACTTTTGTTTTTACGCACATTACTAAGTAGACTACATTTCAACTTGCTTCTTCCAGGTCATTCGTTGAGGGTGTCGGTTGCGTTGCGTTGTCAGGAGGCCTCCTCGTAGCGAAAGACCTTGTTTGTCGGCTTTTTTAAACCTCCCGAAATTGATTTTTCTCCCAGCTCCGGAGCCTAACGACGAGCTTATCCCCACCTCCTTCTCCAACCGGCGTTATAAATAGACACCCATATTCTCCCCCTTGCGCCGGAAATTAACCGGCGTGATGAGTCTGCTCTCCCGGTAATCAATTCGCCACGCCAAGTCCCCTCTCGGAAAAAAAAAAGGTCACCTGTGGCAGTTGAGACCTGAACAACCTCCAATTTGCTTCCCCTGCCAATTTTTATTCAGCTAATTAAATAAATGGCGCAGTCTGGAGGGTGGGCAGAATGAAATGTCAAAATATCAATGTTAAACGATCAGGATTTCAGGGCGTTATAGGGAGTGACGGGACACAGCGTTAAGGGTTGCCAGGGGGAGGGGAGGGTAAGTGGGTGTGTCGGCCGCGGGGGGGGGGGGTTAAATGATATTAGTAGCGATGTTATTATTTATGAGGCAGTGAGTTATTCATGGCCGGCCCCAGCCATCCATCACCGCCCGGGCTTTGACTGGAGGCCAGTTAAGACTCCGGCACTCTTGGCTGAAACCTGCCACTGCTGCTCCCCCTGGAGATCTGAAAATCATCCGCTTAGCCTCCCAACCTCTCGAGATTGCCTCTCATCCGGGGGCTTATCGCAACCGGGCCCGGCAGGTCTGAGGGAGTGGTACAGCCCCCCGGGTTCGCAGCGGTCTGGCAGCCGGGCCAAAGAGCCGGCCCTTCATGTCACGCTTACGTTTCTCTTAAACTCCAGCGTGCAGTTAAAGCGAGCGAGGCACGATGGCTGTTTCGAACCTGCCTCCAGGTATTAGGCCCGCCCAGCCATTTTGGTTCTCATTCTCTCCGCTGACCTGTGCAGTGGGGGCGGGTGGGTGGGGGGGCGGGGTGGGAGGGCTGGACCCGCCAACGCTATAGTTGAACACTCCCGTCTGACCCAAACTGCCTCCTCTCCCAGCTCTGTCCCCCCCGCCCACCTCCTCGCCCTCCCCTCTCACACCTCCCCTGCTCCTCCTGTCCACCTCCATTCTCCCCCACCTACCCCTCCCCTCCAGCTCACCCCCCCTCCTCCCCCAAACTCACCTCCCTGTAAGGACGTCCCGCTTCACAGAGTCCCCCCCCCTTTCAGACCTGCAGAGAGGGTGCACGTGTGTTTGACCAGGGGGGCAATGTAAGGCCTACATATCTAGGGCCTCCCAAGATGGAGTTACGGCACGTACCGGCTCATGACCTCCGACCTCCAGGGCTCTCTCTCTCTTTGAACGGTAGACGGCAAGTGTCTTCCGGGAGCCGTGTTACCAGAGATTAACAACACGTACGGGGGTAGTATTGAATCGTTGTTTTTTTGGGTCGCTAAAAGCATAGGTTTTTCTTAGAAAAACAAAAACAACGCACACACACACACACGCACACACACACACTCTCTCGCTCTGTGTATTAGCCAGTGGGCAGGCTGTGGACGGTCTGGCAGTGTTTAGGGTCTCTGTGCTGCGGTGATAGTGTAGTTCTCCTCGGGGGGCCGGAGCGCGGAGGGGATAGCAGGCCCGGCCCGGTCCAGAGTCTGATCTCTGGCCAGCCCCTCTAATGAGCCAAGGACTGAGCTGCCAGAAGGAGACAGAATAAAGATACACTCTCGCTCAAGCGCGCTGTCCGGAGCAGTGTAGCGTCAGCGCGGCATCCGTTTGATTTGATGGACGGCAGACTCCCCCCCTTTGTCCGTCTGCGTGTGTGTCGGTTCTGGTTCTGGGATGAAGCCACGGAGGAAAAGAGCCCACCCTGCTCCATGTCCCTGTCCCTCTGTCTCTCTGTCCCCGTTTATCTCTCTCATTCACTTTGTCCTTCACTCCCCTCTCTCTCTCTCTCTCTCCCTCTCTCTCTCTCTCTCTCCCTCTCTCTCTCTCTCCCTCTCTCTCTCTCTCTCCCTCTACCCCCCTCTCTCTCTCCCTCTCTCTCTCTCTCTCTCTCTCCCTCTTTCCCTCTCTCTCTCTCTCCCTCTCTCTCTCTTTCTCTCCGTCTCAGATCCGTGGGGCCAGGGTTTTTATCGCTCTGTGAGTCCCGGGGAACCTTGAGGGGGCTCTGTGGGATCAATTTAAAAGGGAAGCGCTCATCTCCCCTGTTCTCCCTGTCTCTCTCTCTCTCTCTCTCTCTCTCTCTCTCTCTCGGCTGATTGAGACCACTCGCCAGGAACACGCCGCCTTTTGATCTGCACCCCCCTCCCTCCTTTTTAGTTCTTCAGAGCCTGGCACTTTTAAAGTTTCATCTCGGTCCCATCCAATTTAGTTTCTGTTCCACTTCCCGAGAAGACGGGTGGTTCCCCCCCGCACCTGCGGGAGAGACCGAGAAATGGTTATTCCTGAAAATAAAACTAAAAACACAGAGTGGTAATTTCATCACAAGATAGACACGCCCCCTTTATTGACGGGAGGCATGTTTGGATCTACTGTATCTACTGTACAGAGCCCGTGTTGGTTGATTTTTCCCCCCACATACACACAGTACAAATGGCGCTCTTCTCCCGGTCATAGAGAGGAGTAAAGAACAGCTGGAGGGACTTTCTCCTTCGTCAGCCACGAACAAGCAGTGACCCCGCCCCCAGCCTGGAGAGAGAAGAGAGACTGGCGTGCCAAGCGAGAGAGAGAGACCGCTACGGGCCGCGTGACAGTAGCAAGGCTCGGGTCTGTGTCTCGTTGCGGCGGGCTGGTGGGTTACTATGGGAGACAGCGGAGGGTGTTGCCTGAGTATCGCAGGGCATGTTCGGTAGTTGTGTAATCCTAGTGGGGGGAGGGGGGGGGGGGGGCAGAGGAGGCAGCCAGACAGTGAGTATTTGGACAGGAGCCAAGCCGGACCCCTCCCACTCGTCTCTGCCAGGGGTCAGGGGAGGTCGAGGCAGAGTTTTTCTTGTCGAACCTCGCTGACCTCTCCCGGGAATATCCCCCCAGTCACGACTCCGGATTAAAATTCCCGAGGTAAATTTAGCCAAAAACAGGTCAGATGAGTTTCTTTTTTCTTCGTCCTTTTACATAAACAGGGATAGAAGGGGAGCTGCCCAAAATGTCAGTTTAGATTTACAGCCTCAGCCCCTGCCCTGAAAGGAACCATGTCCCGGTTCTTGCTACTTGGGACAGACACAAGAGCTCTGTAAAGTAACCAAGCGAGCTCTCATGACGTGACACTGTGACTCTGTTTGCAAAGTTAATAAACTAACCTGGCCTTAACTTTTTGGGATGCGAGTGAGAGTCTGTTTTGTAAAACAAGCACCCTTGACGACAGGCCTTTTCAGTCCCTTGATGATGACATCACTGCAGAGCACTAATTGAGGTTTAATACCAGAGTAGTGCCTGGAGAGGGGTGTAATTTTCGTTCCCTGCCCTGAAATAGAGACGACAGCTTTTCATGTGGCCTGGGTTAATTCAGGATTCGGGCACAGCTGCGTGTGATTACTAACAAACACCTTGCACTCAGTTCATCTCTAGAGCTGTAGGCATAGACCTAGTGGGAGAGGTGGAGAAAGGTAATTTGACAGCCATTTTGTCTTTTTAAGGAGGCAATGTAAAGGTATGTTTTAGTAGCCTACTAATGTTGTTTTCGAAAATGGGCTGTGATATAGCCTACTAAACTGCATCACATTCCATCTCTGATAGAAAAACAGCTAAAAATGCATTCTATTCTTAGGGCAGCCTAACCCTGAAACCATAACCCAAATATGTATAGCTAAAATGCTTGAAATCGGTACTTCCGTCCTTCTGATATTACAGTAAAATGGAACTGAAAAGCCTCAGCCGGGAAGCTTCACTTCATTTATAAAACCAAAAACAAAACCGTTTCCTCTGTCGCCTCCATCTAAGAGAAACACAATCATTCTGAATTCAAATGGACACTTACAGTGTATGCCATGCCTGCCCTCAGGAGACGGGCAGGGGCTAGCTAGCGGAGAAAGCGCTCCCAGATAGCGTTATTGCGCGGTTCGGTATGCTGAATGGCATTTTGTGCATCATTATGATTGGTCCACAGGTATGGCCGGCCTGGCTGTAGCCTAATGGCATTCAGTTGCTCCCAGGCAGGAAAACACACACACAGGCCTCGCCTGGCTCTCCAATCGCTCTTTATCCCCACGCACTATCAGGGCCTGTATAAACACCGGAGGCTGTTTGAAGTGGAAAGCTTTAATCACAAGCGTAATCATTTACATTGCTAGGTGGCTACTGCCCCAGGCCCAGGTTGTGAGGGCAGCTCAGCCAATGTAAATGCCTGGGGAGGGGGGGGGGGGGGTGTGAACTGATATGACAAGAGAAGGAATATGGCCGAACGATAACTACGGCCGTAAATGTTGCTCCTCCAGCGTGAGAGCCGGCCTGCCGGTAGTCTGTAACACACCGTCGGCTCAGTATTCCAGGAAATCCATCCCCGCAGAACAGAACCAGGGTGCAGACCACTCACTGCCCACATGAGTCAACGTGTCGCCGGAGTCGGATGTAGCAGGAGGACGAACGCATTCCAGCTTAGCGTGTCTGCCCCCCGCCCCCCCCCCCTCTCATTCTCTATAATTCATCTTGACAACCAGAATGATTATTCTATGAATATGCAACGGCCCTGAATATGCAACGGCCCTGTGTTTGTGTGTGCGTTTGCGCGTGTGTAGCCTATGCGTGTGCGCGTGTGTACGCACGCGCCTCACTCTGAAACAATGAATGTGTCGGGGTGAGTTAGCTCCCGTACCTGGCTGAGAGTTAGCGCCCGCCCTGGGCTGTGCCTGTGTCGGGGTCGCGGGCGAACCGAACCGAGGACATCTGCCGTTTGTCCCTCTTCCCTCCGCTTTCTCGCCTGCTCCCCTCGCTTTCCCCCTGCTCCCCACTCTCGAGGTGCTCCAACAAGGCTGTTGGAAGAGGATAAGGCGTGTTGAATGAATAATTTACACGCAAGAAGGGTCTTTATTTATTTAATATAGCACCGCAAGCTGACAAGAGTGGGAAGCACCCTCCTCGCCCCCTCCCCAACCGCCCAGTCTGTTAGCTAAACGAGGCGTCGCTCTGGCTAATGTCAGAGCAAAGCGACAGACGTTTAGTGTGTGTCCGTTTGCGTGTGTGTGTGTGTATGCGCAGTGCCCATGCCAGTGGTTAAGTGTGTGTGTGTGTGTGTGTGTGTGTGCGTGTGTGTGTGTGTGCGTGTGTTAGACACAAGGCAAACGATGAGACAGGCCATGCATACTATTCTAGTGTGGTAATCATGTTGAATCATTTGTCACTGTGCCTGTAACCATGTTCAGCTTTTCAGCTCGTTTCCACTGCTCGGCTCACACACACACACACACACACGATTTTCCAGTATATTTAGCTTCACTTTTGTGTTTGGCTCTGTGTGTTTTCCAGGGGACCGTGCGGAGCGGGAGGCACAGGACCACGCCCCCCCGTCGCCGCCACACAGGGGAGGAGCCACAGCTGAGGGAGGAGCCAGGGGAAGGGAGGGAGCCATCCGATTGGTAAGATATCTGAACAGGCATACTTTGGTCCAATACAAAAAGTCTCACCTTCTGTGCACTTGTGCGCTGTAGACAAACGGATAAACACCCAAAGCTCACACCGACCCTAAGGTTGCGTGTCCACCGACAAGCTGTATTTTAGAGCTGGCGCTGTTTTCTCGTAGTTTACAATCAGTAATGAGCTCTAGGGCGCCATAGAGACGAGAGCTGTGTTCCAAGCGCTTTTTAGCGCTACAGCGCCGTGAGCTCTAGGCTTTTTTGGCAGTTGAAAAAAGTTTAACTGTTTAGGCTAGAGCGCAGGCTGTAAAAGGCTGTTCTGATGACGACAGCGGTCGGTTTTTGGCAAAACCGCAGAGACAGCGAACGTTAGCACTAGCTAACATTAGCTAGCTATCTTAACCAGGTTAGTTTATCTGCAGTCTCCAAAAACAGGACACTCGTTGCTAACATAGCTGTAAAACATCGGTAGCCTAGCCAGCTCTAAACTCCAGCTCTAGTGCGCTCTACACAGCTGTAAGCTTGGCGCTGTTCAGCTACATTCAGCTTGCCGGTGGACACGCACCCTAAGCTCTGGAACCCGACAGAGCAGTGTGCTCTCCGGGGGGGTTAGGCGTCCCTGCTCTCACATCCACCCCCTCGTCGCACTGAACTTCCTTTTTACTCCGCGGGGGCTGATGGGAGACGAGCGAGTCCTCATCTTCATCCTCCTCCTCTCCCTCCCCATGCTTCTGTGCGGCGCGCTCTCCGGAGATTCGAATCCCCGCGCTCGCGTTGACCTCGTTATGAAAATTGCTCATCCAGCCCGCCATCCTGCTTTTCACCCTCTCTTCTTTCCTCCATCTTTTGACGGCGTGCGTGCGAGACCCTTTTCTGTGAGGCTAAAAGCTGATGTGTGGCTTTTCAGAGATATGATACGAAATATATAACTGCAATTCACAATTTGAATCGCAATTTGAATCGGGTATTGTAGACGGCCGTCCCATCATTGAGCCCATCACAAAGACACATCAGCGCTGACTGTGTGTGTGTTTTTCCTGTACAGTCACCACCGAGGGCTGTCTCCTCTCTACAGCGTGCATATGTGTGTGACAGAGAAAGAGTGTGTTTGCGTGTTTGTTTGTGTTCTTGTACGTGTATGAAAGAGAGTGTGTGTTTGTGCCCACTTCTACTTATGTACTTGTGTGTGCATTCTTTCCTGCGTGTGTGCGTGCGTGTGTTGTGTACTCGTATCTGTGTGTGTGTCTTAGGAATGCGTGTGTGTGTAATAGTGAGGGAAGGAGTGCAAAGCAATGCCCTGTTGAAGTGAGTGGGGGTTTTGGGTGGGGGCGGAGGTGGGGGAGGGGGCCCTGTAGAGAGCGAAGTCTGGTTAATTTAACAACACCAGTGAAGGTAACTGCAGTAATTACCGCCAGGGTCTCTCTTTGATCCCAGCCAGACAGTGTTCCCCAGGTCCTCAAGCCCATCAAAAGACACCCGAGCAGCGGCTCAATTAGCACGGTAAACTTTCCAACTCTGCCAAGAGACAAGACACTTTTTCGCCCATCTCTCTCTCTACTGCTGGAACATGTGGATGCACGTGCGTTTGTGTGTGTGTGTGTGTGTGTGTGTGTGGGGCGGACGTGTTCACGTGAGCTACAACCCCCGTCTCCTCCAACCTCTCTGCTTCCGAGAGCCGACCTTCTCACCCGACGGGCCCCTTCCTCGCGGGCCGTAGCGTAGCGCTCCCAGCCGAGTCGACCGACGCTACCGTACCCCGCGCCCGCTTTACGCGCTCTGGCCGCGCCCCCGGTAGGAGGACAACCCGTGGGGAATCTGCGTACGCTTTGATCTAAAGCAACCGACGTCTCGGAGAAGAACTCATCATTAAGCACCCCCTGCATTTTAAGTTTTTTTCCCCCCCACCCTCTCTCCGAGCTAACCGCTAGCTGTAGATACTAGCGGCTAGCGCCTGAGTTCTGCGCAGATGCCCTACTCTGAGGCGCGCCCTTCACTTCAAAGCCAGCCCTTGGCGAGCAAGCGCAAGCCTGAGCTCGGGGGCCGTCCTTCACCGCTCGGCTGGTAGACCTTGGTTCGCGCGCTCTCTCTCTCTCTCTCTCTCTCTCTCTCTCTCTCTCTCTCTCTCTCTCTCTCTCTCTCTCTCTCTCTCTCTCTCTCTCTCTCTCTCTCTCTCTCTCTCTCTCTCTCTCTCTCTCTCTCTCTCTCTCTCTCTCTCTCTCTCTCTCTCTCCCTCCCTCCCTCCCGCTTCCCATTTATCTCATCACGTCCTTGAACCTGCGCTCATTAGCATGGCGGAGCTGTTTATTTGCTCTGCCGCTGACAGACGGAGAGCGGGAAGGAGAGGAAGGAGCGTCGGAGGTACGTTAGACACAGGAAGAGAGAGAGAGAGAGAGAGGGTAGGATGCACACGGAGAGACGGGGAGAGAAGTGCACGTTACAGGACGACGGAGCCGACGACAGACACTTGGGGGAGAGAGAGAGGGCGGCGGAGGCTAAGAGAGAGAGAGAGACAGAAAACGTATGGAGAAAGAGAGAGAGAGAGAGAGAGAAAACGTATGGAGAGAGAGAGAGAGAGAGACAGACAGAAAACGTATGGAGAAAGAGAGAGAGAGAGAGAGAGAGAGACAGAAAACATATGGAGAGAGAGAGAGAGAGAGGGCGGCGGAGGCTAAGAGAGAGAGAGAGAGAGAGAGAGAGATGGAGAACATCCCCACCTCTGCTCCCTACCGTTTCATCCGCCACGTACGAGCGCCTAAAATTAGAAGAAGGAAAAAAAAGCCGCAAGATTCCTGCTCTCCCCCCCCCCCCTCCCCCCCTCGGCGGGGCCCATTAAAGAGGCTCTCCCATGGCGCCCTGTGATCATTACGCCGGGACGGGGGAAGGCAGGTGTTTTCAGAGTGTCCCACTCAGGGCTGCGGTGGCATCGCCTTCCCCCTACAGGCCTGCTTAATTAAAATAGTCTGTGAGCCGCGGCTAGAGGAGGGGTTGTGATGGAGAGAGAGAGAGAGGGAAAGAGATAGGGAGAGAGATGGAGAGAGAGAGAGAGAGAGAGAATGTTTGTTGTGGAATGTGTTTGTGCCTTCATGAGAGGGAGGGAGACAGGGATGCAGCGAGTGGGAGAGAGAGAATGGGAGGGAGAGAGAGAGAGAGGTAGGGAGGGAGAGAGAGAGAGGGAGGGAGAGAGAATGGGAGGGAGAGATAGAATGGGAGGGAGAGAGAGAATGGGAGGGAGAGAGTAGAAAAGTTTGTTCTCTCAGAGCTGTGGTAGAGCTGCAAGGAGGGTCATCGCTCGTTCCCCACACCTCCTCATACACGCACAAACACAGACCTCACACACGCACAAACACACCACCTCCTCACACAAACACAGACCACCTCACGCACACACGCACAAACACACACCTCCTCACTTATCTCCTGTGCCTTCCTTGACAACTGACAGCCCAGGACCTTCCTCCTGTCCTGTCCCTCCCCCCGCCCCTCTCCGGCGCTGTCTGACCGACCTGTTCTCTCAGTCCACATGTCATGACACAGTGAAAGGGCAGATAAAGGTCTATTGTGTGGACCAGTACACACCCTGCCTCCGGGTCCCATTCCCTGAGACCTGAACACACACACACACACACAGACCCGTCACCACCGCCCCGTCCCAGCCGGCTAACCT
>NC_140235.1:26317034-26374534 GCF_949987555.1 Borostomias antarcticus | reverse complement strand
TCTACTCCCCTTCTGTTCTCCCTGTGTGTGTCTCTCTCTCTGTCCCTCTCTTTATCTGTCACCCCCTCTCTACCTCTGTGTGTCTCTCTATCCCTCCCCCTCTCTCTCGCTCCACTTCCCCCCACCACCAGCTTGCCTCCGGGCCACCCCCCCGCAACCCCCCCCCGCGTCTGGTCTCTGCTCCCCGCTGCACTTATATGAAGATCACCAGACGCAGGTGTGCAGGGGGAGGGGCTCTTCTCCTACACCCCTCCCCCTAACACAAACACACACCCCCCGCCCTGCCTCCCCCCTTATGACCCGGCACGCACCGGGAGGATCGGTCATGGGGGGATGGGGGGGGGGGTTGTATTTCGCATTGTCTTCCCTCTTCCTCTGTCCTTTCACTCTCCCTCCGTGTGTGTGTGTGTGTGTGTGTGTGTACATGTCACCATCCGTTGCGGACCTAGCGCGAAGAGCGGCGATTGGGCCTCCGCATCCAGGCGCCCTCCAACCCCCTCCTCCCCCCACCCCCCCAATCCCCAATCCCCCCCACCTCCTCCACCCTCATCCCCATCCTCGACATGCGGCGGGGGTAGTGGGGGGGGGGGGGGGTGAGCTGTCGACGCCCCCATTATGCAGACGGGGACACACGCCGGGAGGAAAATCCCAAAACGAGGGGATGAGGAGGAGGAGGAGGGGGGGGGGGGGCATGTGAAGGAGACGGAGGAGAGACAGACCGAGGAGGAGGAGGAGGAGGAGGAGGAGGGGTCGAGGGGAGGTGAACGACGGAGGGAAGGAAGGAGGTACTGCAGGCCGCGTAACATCGACAGGGGCACGCCGGCGTACAGCCGCAGGGGACTGCCGTCCGCACGCATACCGGACGCATACCGGACGCATACCGGACTCATACCGGACGCATACCGGACTCATACCGGACGCATACCGGACGCATACCGGACTCATACCGGACGCATACCGGACTCATACCGGACTCATACCGGACGCATACCGGACTCATACCGGACTCATACCGGACGCATACCGGACTCATACCGGACGTCCCGGGACAGCGACGCGCCGCCCGCGGCGGACAACAGGATGTGACCGCGCAGAGGCTATCGGCATTACCTCCCGCCCACCAGCCCGGCACGTCCTATCACTAGGCTTCCTGTAGCAGGGCCAAGGCTGTACGTGCGTGCGTGTATGAGTGTGTGTGTGTGGGGGGGGGTGTGGGTGTGTTTTACAGCCGAGCTACAGGGTCTCTGGAGACTGGCTCTTCGTTCAGCTCGGCCTACCGTCCTTTACGGAGACGCCAACTGCACTAGTTCCACCGGGCTATCCATTCTGATCAGCTCACTACACGGGACTCAAGTGTCGCCCATTTTTCTCAATCTTTCTTTCTCTCTCGCTCTCTCTCTCGCTCTCTCTCAGTTCCACTATTCTATCTTTTGTTCTCTCTCTCTCTCTCTCTCTCTCTCTCTCTCTCTCATCACTCTGTCTTAAGCAGACAGCCCCACACACTGGCCCAACTCTGCTGGAGGTTGCTTGCATGCAGGGCGCTCATGCAAGTGTGAGGACCCCTCTCTTTTAGGGGGGTGAGATGGTGTGAACAGACATCTCGGCACTGTGCCAAATCCGAGGGAGAAGGTGGAGGGTGTGGTTTTTCGGCATATACTGTATCTACACCCAGTCATCTGTTCCCCCTCCCCTCTCAGTGTCGAACTCTGGGGTGATCAGGGTTGCCAGATTCTGTGCAACCCCCCCCCCCCCACTTCCCCCCACCCCACCATCCATACCATCGGGGTTGCCAGACTTTGTGCAACCCCCCCCCCCCCCTTTCCTCATCCCACCATCCATACCATCAGGGTTGCCAGACTCTGTCCAACCCCCGCCCCCGAGAGTTCTAGGTTCTAGATATCCCACAGTTCTGAACATCCAGCCAGCCAGTTGAATTGGACTAAACTATCCAAACAGTGAGGGAGTATTTCCAGTTTTTCTGGAGTAGCGATGCTGTGTGAAAACTGAACAAATAATCTCTCCCACAGAAATACTTCCAGGTGTTAAACAATGTGTATTTCTCTTTGCATCCCCCCCCCCCCCCCCCTTTTCTCTTCTCATGAAATGGAGGGCAGACGGTCACCTCAGTTCTTGGGAAATGGATAGCATGCTTGATGCTGCGTGGGATAAACCACAGTCGAATATTTGCTTTTTTGTGACACGTCCAGAGTCTTGTGGTTTTCCACAGATTGGTATCGCCGACAGAACTTGGAAACGTGCCGGCGCCAAAGAGTGGTATTGAACGCGGAATCAAAATGTGAAATTCAAGCCCTGTCAAAATCATCTGTTTACAATCATGTTTGAAACATTCCACCCTAATCTCTTTCTTGAGGTACGAACATATTTGATGAAAGGATTTATTTTTTTATATATTCTTTTACATACCTAAGCCCGTGTCGAAATAATGGACCGGCGCTAGTCGTACAGAAGAGAGTACTAGGGTTATAATCTACCCTTTATGAAAAAGAAAGATCCTTTCCACAGTAACATACAGTGACAACATTCGAGAGCGACTGTCCCTTGATCTTGACATCAAGCACGACGCACCAGACTTATCTCAGAACCTCACGGCCCATCTACTGTGACAGCCATGTTGTGTGACGGGGTGTTACAGCGGAGATACGGCCTCGTCTGTCTGTGTGGGCAGCCTGCAGGCCCTGTGGTCAGGCTTTGGTGCCGGCTAGGTGGGATGAGTGTAGAGGTAACCCCTCTTCATCTGATCAAACCTCCTGCCCTTGGGCGGCTTTCATGCTCCAGTGACTGATCCTTCCAGGAAGTGTGTGTGTGTGGAGGGGGGGGGGGGGTACAAGAAGACCCCCTGCCGAGCCCCAGCGTGAGCCATGACAGCAGGCTGAGCGCAAATCAAAGCAGGCACTCTGTCTGTGTCTGAAGGGAGTGTGTATGTGTGTGTGTGCGTGCGTATGTGTGTGTGGGTACACACAATATTTGTACAGTGTGTGTGTGTGTCTCCTGGAGGAGGCATGGGATAGTGGGTCACACAGACATGTTCACGTTAGCGACAGCGTTTGTCTACTCCGCTCTGTCTCTCTCATCTCCGGCCGATCCTGTTGTGTAACGACCCCCATTCAGAAAACTAAGGTCAAGCCTCACGCAGAGAAGATGCTACTGCAGCATCTCTAATTACCGGGGGGCAAAACACGCTTCTGTTTGCTGCGTCCAAATGTCGGAATGTGCTGGAAGTAGCGCCTATTGATTCAAATGTTGTGTTGCTGTGCTTACAGACGAGCGTAGACCTCCATGCTTCCAGATGAAGAGCCTGCAGTTCCGAAGCATCGCGCCCAAGGCCCCGGCGCCGGCCATGGTGCCCTCCCCCGCACTCCTGTCCTGCCAGCCCCCTGAGGCCTCCACCGCCGCCAGCCCCAAGTCCATCATCATGCCCGCTCAGAACTATGCCCTGATGCAGGTGGCGGGACAGGAGGGCACCTTCTCCCTGGTTGCGCTGCCGCCCTCCGTCAACCCTCAGACGCCGCCGCGGCATCAACAGCAAGCTCAGCCAATCCAGAAGAACTTGAAGCTGCCCATCCCCCGATACCAGCCAATGAGGAGCAAAGGAACCCCGGAGAAGGTCAAGTCGGTCACGGGCGCCGTCAAGGCGAAGAGCCCGGTCGCCGTGACGACCCGGGCGCGGTCGCTGGCGGCGGCGAAGAGGCGGCCGCCGGAGGCCAAGGAGGCGAAGGCGGAGCCCCCGGAGCAGGTGATCCTCATCGACCCGTCCGCCAGCGAGGTTCCGGTCGCGGCGCTGCTGCCCGACAGCGCCGTCCACTACCCGGAGCGAGGCGCGAACGCCGCCGACGGAAGCCCCACCCCCCGGGGCCTGCTGCAGAACACACACTACTCCTCCGCCCCCACCGCCAGGAACTCCACGACCGCCCAGGAGGAGGGGGGCGGCGGCGGCCAGACCAAAGCGGCGCCCAGCAGCATCACCGTCCTCTCTCCCGCCATCTTCAGCAAGGCCGTCCAGCTCATCCCCCCCCCTCCCAAAGGCAAGCTGCCCATCCTGCCCTACTCCAAGATGAAGGGCACTCTCGTCCCGGCCGCCAGGCTCCCCCCCGCCTCCCCCTCGGAACCCTCGTCCGAGACCCCCGAAACCGCCGACGCCCTGCGTGGCGGGCGGCTGCCGGCGTCCCAACCCCGGGTGAAAACCCCCGCGCCGCCGCTGCCCCCCCCTTCCCCGCTCTGCGCCCTGCAGAAGCCACCTGGCAAGAAGAGGGGCAGGAAGCGGAAGACGGCGGAGGACATCCTGGCCTTCGAGGCGCGGAAGAAGCGCTCCCTGTCGTTCTTCCGTCGGAGGGTCCCCGAGAAGCCCCCGGCCGCCACCACCGGCGCTGCCCCGGGGTCCGAGCAGCGGGAGGTGGACATCTCCAAGAAGTACCGCAGCATCCGACCCAAGCCCGTGCTGCTGATGGAGACGCTGCCCCGGCTCGTCGGCCTGCCTCCCCTCGCGCCCGCCACCGACGGCGCCCTCGCCCAGCAGCCGCTGCCGCCGCCCCTCCACCTACGCACCGGCCCCCAGAGGGCGTACCCAGCGGTGGGCGCGGGGGTGGGGGGTGGTGGGGGAGGACTCGGGGGGCGGGCGTCGCACCGTTGCCCCACCTGCGGGCGCTGCTTCCGCTTCAAGCACCACCTGCAGAGCCACGTGAACAGCCACGCCAACGGCCGGCCGCACGCCTGCCCCGTCTGCCGCAAGGCCTACGCCCACTCGGGCAGCCTGAGCACGCACATGAAGCTGCGCCATGGCGAGGGCCGGCCGTGGCCGTGGCGCCGGACGCTGCGCTGCGAGTTCTGCGACAAGGCCTTCGGCTACGTGGGCGTGTACTTCGGCCACCTGCGCGAGGTGCACCGGGTGGTGCTAACGGTAGAGCCGTCCATCAGCCAGCACGAGGACCGCGGGCCCGCCGACGGGTGAGTTGGCTTCAAACGAACGCGCACACCCTCTACCCCCATCCCCCCTGGGGCAGAAGGCAGAGGTAGAGTAAGGGCCCATGCAGTTATACTCCTTGCGAGCTACGCTACGCTTTTTAACTTAATATGAGCGGAAGAGTGCTATTTCACACAAACCGATAGGGGCACTGACGCAAGGCAGCGACCCCCGCGTGCTCAGAGTGTACCAAAGAGGAACGGCAGAGCCGCGGTTACGAAGCGAAACGCGAAGTAAGCGGACGCCCAGAAGGAATGAACGGCTGTCAAAGGCTGTCAAGCTGTATGTAGCTGAACAGCGCTAAGCGTATAGCGTACGAGGGCTGGAGTTTAGAGCTGGCTAGGCTACCGATGTTTTACAGCTATGTTAGCAACGAGTGTCATGTTTTTGCAGGCTGCAGATTAACTAGCCAAATTGAGATTTCACGAGCATAAATAAAGGTTTGAAATGAAATGAAATAGCTAGCTAATGTTAGCTAGCGCTAACGTTCGCTGTTTCGCCAGAAACCGACCGTTGTCGTCATCAGAACAGTCTTTTACAGCCTGCGCTCTAACCTAAAAAGCTCAACTTTTTCAAACTGAAAAAAAAGCCTAGAGCTCACGGCGCTGTAGCGCTAGAAAGCGCTTGGAACACAGCTCTCGTCTCTATTGCGCCCTAGAGCTCATTACTGATTGTAAACAACGAGAAAACAGCGGCAGCTCTAAAATACAGCTCACCGGTGGACACGCACCCTTAAACATCAGCATAATCCATGTTTCGCACTCAACTTTGAAGGTGGATTTGACAATAGTAGTTTACATTCTTTGTTTCAAAAGTAGCTACAGTTCCCTCATAGAGAGTTACTCATTGTGTCATCCATTCTGTAAATCATTCGTACACTGCACTGTAACTTTTATTCATGTATTTTATTTGTCCTGCATTTTGTTTTAAATGTCCTTTTATAATTATGTTTTTTGCATTTCGTTTTTTTATGTCCATTTATATTGTGTTTGTTGCACTTTGTCTTGATGCTTTTAATGTTTCATGTAAAGCACTTTGAATTGCCTTGTTGCTGAAATGTGCTATACAAATAAACTCCCCCCCCCCCCCTCTCTGCAGGGCGATGTCTCCTGATTCGTCGGACGAACACGGTCAGGAGGAGCGCGAGGACCCCGTGGAGCTGCAGATCAAGTGCGGCCGCTGCCAAGCCACCACGCCCACCTTCGCCGACATGAAGCTCCACCTCCTGTATGTGCATGGCGAGGAGGTGTGGGCGGGGCGACGCGATGGTGCGGAGCGGGGCGGCCGCGAGGCCGAGGACGAGCTGGTCAAGCACGCCGCCCACTACTGGCGGCAGCTCAACGAGAGGCGGAACCCGGTCAAGTGCGGCAGCTGCGACGAGGAGTTCTTCTCCTTCTCCCAGCTCAAGCGCCACATCCTGTCCCACCACCGGGGGGAGCCGGAGGACGGCGAGAGCGGGGAGAGCGCCGGGGAGGCGCCGGCGGGCGGCGGCGGAGGGCGGCGGTCCCGGCAGGGCGCCGGGCCGCTCTGGGCCGGCGCCGGCTATAACTGCGTGCTGTGCAGCCAGGTTCTGGACAGCAGAGACGAGGTGATGGACCACTGGAGGAGTCACCACCACTGCGAGCAGCCCGGCGTGCTGTGGGAGGCCCTGAGCTCCTACTCTGGTCAGGGGGAGGCGGAGATGGAGACGGAGAGCGACACGCCCGCCCACAGCCCCGCGCACTAGCACCCCCCAGGCCTCCCACCCCCACCCAAACCCTGCACTGCCCAACCCGTGGGACTCCCACTCCACTCACACACACACACACACAAACACTCAGTTAGTCCTGCTAAAAGTCAGTCAGTAGCACAGGGGGAGCCTCTTCCCCCCCAAAAGCCTTGTAGCTCCAAGATCATCCACCTCGGGAAGATACCAGATGATACTGATGCTGTGATGCAGAGGGAAACTCTCACCCCAAGTTAGAGAATCCACTATAGATGTGTGGTTATTTTTATTTTGTGTTCTTCATTTCGATTGCACTGTTGTTGTTTTTTTCGGTGTTCATTTGTTGTTGTACTTGTTTGATATTCTGTTTGAAATTGAAAATATTGTTTTTTTTCTATTGAATATTTAAGTATTTCCTTTTTAGGGGTTAATGATATTCTAACAGACACAGAAAAACTGTTTTTGAGACATATAAACCTCATACTAAGGGCATGCTGTGGGCTTAAGTCTGTCTATTGGCCTTGGATTAAACAATCACTGTACGTCGATGTCCGCTCAATCTTACACTGCTGTGATGAGTGAAATATAAATTCTTCAAACTCTGAATATTTTAACTCGGTGTTACAGCAGGGTCATCTCTCAACTTTGACCCAGGAAGGAAAATCAGTTTTCACCAGCACCAGTGACATGCCTGTGGCCTTCAGAAAAATAGCTATCTGGCTCATGAACAATTTAGGCCTGTTTTTTTTTTTTGTTTGTTTGTTTTAAAAGTACTAGAGACAGTATATGTTTTTGTTCTGTGGTATGGCAAGGGCCTGCTAGCACTGGTGGTTGGAGTAAAGATTAAAACCACTGACGGAACTATTTGCTAAGTTTGTCATGTTTGACATGAGAATAACTGTGGGACAGCCCAGTCTCTCTTTGCCAGTTAATACAGTCGCTGCATTATCAGCCTGTGGAGTCTGTGCATCTGAGCTCTGTGCAATGAGAAGAGTTTTCAAACTGTTGTTGTGTCCTCAAGAAGTAGACATTTTTTATAGACTGAAAAGAGTTGTGTTGGTATGTATGCCAATAGTTAGTCACCGGAAACCCAGCAGTTCTGTTTGCTTCTTAACTCACTCTGGGGATGTTCAGTGTTGTGTTTTCCTGGTCGGGGGAGTGAATACTAGAGGGGAAGTAGACGTATCTGCAACATTTGTCTATGACTGTAACCTTTTCATATGAGAAAAAAAAATCACAGGGTAAGTGAATGTACCTTGAATGTTTTAAAACCCTACCAAATTATATATCTATATGAATATATATACTTCTATAGATGGATAGATTATATATATAGATATATGGAGAATATATATTTGCATAGAATACATAGTGGAGAATAAGCTGCTTAGTTCTATCTCACAATGGAAGAAATGGACTACAGAGGAATATCATTTGTCAAACCTGGCAACCCTCCTTGTGTTTGTTACACAGAGCGGGACTTCCATTAGTGAGATCCGAATAGAACAAATAATGGTGCGAAGAATCACAGTTAATACATAGTTAACTACATAGTTAATACTGCATAGTTAATACTATATAGTTAATACTATATAGTCATTACTACACAGTTAATACTATATAGTTAATACTGCATAGTTAATACTACATAGTTAATACTATTGCTTGTTCCACAAAATGGTGACTGTCAAAAATGGCTGAACGTGTTTTGTGGCTGTTTGTGTACCTGAAAAACCTTACATTTATGAGAATAAAAAGATATGGTTTAATGAACACTTGAGTCTGACTTGATGGCATTATTTAAATTTTAAATGTTTTGAGTAAATAGTCAAATTTTCTTTACTCAGGTAAAAGTGCGGTAAAACTTAGTCGGTCTACACAGGGGGGGCAGGATGGATAATGGTCAGTAAGTGTTGTATATATACAGTACACCGCCACCGCGCCACACACACAAACACCGCTAACACTCCAGGAGCAGACAAGCCCACCCGGCCCAGAGAGAGAATGCAGAGAAGGCTAACCATAGTTATATATATATAACACTATAAGTAAATTCATAGGCTAACCGGAGTCTGCGTGCATGCATACGTCAAGAGAGATCACGGGATTGAGCAGCGGGCGCGTGCAGTCAGCGCTGAACACCACAGTGGAGGTGTGTGTGTGTGTGTGTGTGTGTGTGTGTGTGTGTGTGGGTGGGTCACGTTAACTGGGGTTGCCAGGGGGGTTATCAAGAGCCTACATATGCCTCACCTCCTTGCTGAAGACAGCCCCCATCTGTCTGTTAAGGCGCATCACCGTGCCTGACCCCTTCCTTTCAACCCCACAATGATAAAATAAGTATGTTTCCAGTAGGAGGTTGTACACGTGGACAAGGTCCTGAATTTGCAGAGGGTGTGAATTCCCATGCTACTATAACCTTTGAACCATGTGTGAAGACAGCCATGGCTCCATCAGCTCAGTCATGGAGACATACTGTATGCACAAGACTTCCTGTGGAGGATGGGGAGAGTCGTGGCATATTGTGCGGCCTGAGGCACGAATCAAAACAATCAGCTTATGCCTTGTGATGGGCTCATATTTAATGAATGGAGATTGCAATGCATTAAGGGAGTCCCTCCTCTCTTTATCTCTCTCATTGTATCACTCCATTATTCTCTCTCCTTCCCTCCTCCTAATTATCCCCATCCCCCCTGCCTATCCTCCCTGTCCTTCCCTCCATTTCTCTCTCCCTCCCTCCCTCTCTCTCTCTTTCCATCATTTCTCCCACCCGTCTCTCTCCAGACTCACCCATGATCCTCTCCTCTCCTCCAGGCCCCGCCCTTGTCTGGTCCCCCGGGCCTGTGTGGAATGCAGACCCTGGACTCTAATTGTGTTTTAAGGGTACATGACCTGGGTTCAAAGGTCAGAGGGCAGCTGCGGTGTGATTCCAGGTGCCCAGGGTCCCGGCCGGCCCGCTCCTATTACAGCGAGGGTAGCATAGCTGGTTATGAACCACGCACTCATGATGATGGCCTGCCTGAAACTTGCACCCCCCCCCCCCCAAAATGTCATCCTCGGATCATGACGCTGTCCTTTTGGTCTAAGGATAGACGTTGAGGTTTGGAAGTCCGAGTCTGATTCCCGCACACTAGCAGCCACTAGTGCAAGTGCAGACCATCTGCAACCACAAACTACAGCGAAATACTAAGTACAAAAGGAGTTTTGAAAGAAGTTTGACTGCTTGGTGCTGGTGCAAGCCATCCGCAATCACACTCACCTCAACTCTGACAAACTACAGTAAAATGCTAAGTACAAAAGGAGTTTTGAAACAAGTTTGACTGCTTCCCGGCGAAGAGTTCTGTTTGAAACCTTGAGTAACAACCCTGCGCCATCAGTGTGTTGGGCCAGATCTAGAGTTCTGTCGCCATCGCACAGCGTAGCCTACCGTGGGCGCGGATAAAAAGGAACTAAGCTCCAGAACGCTGATGCATATTTCCCTTTAATCAGGGCGAACATGAACCCACAGCCGACGCACGCCGCCTCTCACTGCCACGAGGAGCAACCTCTCTCGGGCGAGAGTATGTGAGGGGTTGGTGGAGATCAAAGACACACACACACGCACGCACACACACGCACACACACGCACACACACGCGCACACACACACACACACACACACACACACACACACTTGAACAGGATCAGTGGGGACAGAAGTGAGAAGTAACCAAGGCCTGCCTACTCCACTATCTCAACTATCTCAGTACTAACAGGAGAGGAAGCAAAGTGGAGGAAGTGGATTCCGAAGTGATTTCTGGTGGTTCTCTGGTGTAGCCTGTGCCAATTAGGTTGACCTCATATGATCTCCTTGATTATGACACCCTCAGTTCAGTTCTGACTTCTGTATTTGTCCTTATTCCTTGATTAGAGGAAAAGATTATGCTATACAGTAAGTAAATCAGTTGGTCCAAAGTTGGTTCATTGAATAAGCTTGGTTGTGATGCATATTGTGGTTTAGTGATATAAACCAGCTGTTCTTCACAATACCTGGGGAGAATACACAAGTGTGTGTGCATGTGTGTGTGTGCGATGTGAGCAGCATGTAGGGGCGAAAGAGTATCCCTAAACACCACACAGGAAGGTCCAAGCCAAAGTCACTGAGAGAGCTCAGGCTCAGATTTATGGGGCAATAAAAAAATGACCCCCAATGACCACAGATGTTTTGGCCAGCACTTAGGTGGGGTTGTAACCTGAGAAACACCCACCTCCTGCGGTGACAAGGTTTTCTGTCAACCCCTCCTTTAACACTCCCCCAACCTCACCATCGATACGTGTTCAAGGCCCGCCTGTCTCTGAATGCAATATCTGTGAAGCCCCAGTAAGCACATGTGTTGTGTTTGAGTAATGCCTGTTACACACACACACGCACACACACACGCATGAACGCATACACCTCCAGGAAGGGTTGTGATTTTCTCCCTGCCTTGCCGCACTCCCTGTTGATGTCTCATGTTTCAAAGCCGACCAGCTCTCCTCAACCAGCCATATTAGCTAACGAGCAGCAGGGGCGATCAGGTGAATTATTGATGGCCAGCGATGGAGAGAGAGAGGATCTGGACGGATCGATCTGGACAGAGTCTCTAAATGGAGCAGGGTTGGAAAGAGGAGGAGGAGGAGGAGGAGGAGGAGGAGGAGGAGGAGGAGGAGACTGAGGGGGAGAAGGAGTAGGGGGGGGGGCATTTGTAGAACCGGTAGAGCTGTAGGTGGTTAGCTAGTTAGTGATTTTACAGTAAAGAGTAGATTACTGCATCCGTCAGATCTGGTGCCTAGAGGTAAGAGTGTAGGACAACCCGACTGCAGCTACAGCATGCATAGAACTGATTGAGTGTAGTGCTTGAAGCAGCCAGGTTGTTTGGTTACAGCCACATAATGTTCTGGTACAGCGGGCATTAGATGGATGTGAAACTATAATCTAAAACAGTACACCGGTATTATTTCTCAGGTGATCTCAAGTGATACGATGACCCATGTCTATGTGGGACACATTATCCCCCAATGGTTGGAGCGAACACGCCAACAGTATGTTTCTCGCTAGCGCCGACAGGCAGCGCATTTCCATGTCACCGCGATGGGAGTTCACCACGGGACGGTGCTCGGCGTGCTGCGGTCCAGATGGTCAAGAACTCCCAGTGTTCAGTGGTGTATAAGGCGCCGTTTGCCCGGGGGGACTTCGGCCATCTGCTCCGGCCGGCACCGAGTGAGGCGCACAACTCTCGTCCCTCTCTGAGTTTGGAACCGAGATCCGCACAAGGCTAAACGGCTACCGCTAGGTCACGATGGCCATGTTCCCCTCTCTCTGACAGGCGCTGAATCGTTCTGTCATACGGTGTATCCACTCCCCCCTCTTTCTCTCTCTCTCAGCCGTTATTTGAGGACAGCGTTCTGAAGCGGAGCTTCTTTGCGTCGTTCGGGCTCCTATGATTGGTAGGAGATAACATGATGCTAATGTCCGCCTTTGGGGAATTATGTCTGTCTAAGTGGTAACCTACATTTACCCAGTAATCTTACAGTACAAATAAGGTTAATGAGATAGGCCTCCAGTAGGACAGACGCACATATCCGTACAGTTTACGCACGCGCGCGTACGTACACACACACACACACACTCACTCTCTATCTCTCTCTCTCTCCCTCTCTCTCTCACACACATACACACACACACACACACACACATCCACAAATACACATCACACGGCACATGCACATACATTCCTGTAAATACATACAAACACAACACACACACACACGTGTACACTCATAATCAAAAGGGCTCTGCCCACTGTGGCGTAAGACCAACAAGGCTGGCTAGTAGCCACGCTTGGCCAGGCATGGAAGCAGCCAGAACGTATGAATAGGTCATTTTTTTAGGTCTTCTTCAAGGTCTAGCTGATCTGAGGGGAGGTGCAACCCTTTGCCCAAGCCTTATGTACAGTAAAGCTTCCCTGTGTGTGTGCGTGTGTGTGCGTGTGTATGTACAGTAAAGCCCGTGTGCGTGCATAGTAGGCTACGCATGTGTATGCAAAGCCCATGTGTGTATGTGTGTGTACTTGCCTGTGTGCGTGCGCACTACAAGCATGCGTATGTAAAGCCTGTGTGTGTGTGTGTGTGTGTGTGTGTGTGTGTGTGTGTTTGTGTGTGTGTGTGCGTGCGTGCATGCGCACGTGTGTGTGAGACAGTGACGGAGGAGCTATGTGGTTGGTAGACTCCCTCACACACCCATCTCCACCCCACCCACACACACACACACACACACACACACACACACCTGCAATTAACCAGGCAGGCCTAGGAACTCCCCTGGCTGATTTGATAGGTTAATTAGCTCATGCATAGGCGATGTGGCGTCCAGATAGAGCTGGTGGGAATTGGAGGTACCAAGGAGGATAATCCATTTACACTCAGATCATTTTAATCTGTCATAATTCACTTCCCCATTACAAATTTCATCAGTGGGGGACGCGTTTGTTTTGGACAATGGGGTCCATATACTAGCCGTTGCGGTTGTATGCGACTGTTACATGACCAACGTAATGAGCCTCTCGTGTGTGTGTGTGTGACGAATGATCCTCCGTCTCCGCCCCCCTTGTCCTGACCGCCGTCCCCCGGTACGGTGAGCTCTAAACTGGGCTCGGTGCCCCCCCCCCTGCTTCGTCAGACCCCGGTCGTCAGAATCAATTAAACTCAGCCATTTGTCCTCCGCTGCGTTCAGATGACTCACATTTTTCAGGCCCTGGCTCAGGAGTCTCCCCCCCTCCACCTACACACTGCACACACACACACACACACACACGCCCAGGGAGTCCGTGGCCCCTCCTCCCCCCTCCCTCTGTCAGTGCCCAGGAATAATCCCCCCTCCTTTCCTCCCCTTTCAGAGGAAAACGGCGAGGTGATAAATCTACGGTGATGTAGAAGAGGAGGAAAGAGAGAGAGAGAGAGAGAGATGGACGAGGAGAGGAGGAGGAGAGGCCAGGAGGCTCTATCTCTCTCTCTCTCTCTCTCTCTCTCTACACGGCTCGCTTACTCAGCATAGCAGAAAAGAACAACGAGTCCTGGAGAGAGGGAGGGAGGGAGCAGGGGAAGGAAAGAAGGAGAGAGGGAAGGAGAGGAGACAGTACAGAAGGAGGTATAGCTACTGTTAGGGACAGGAGGAGAGGGGAAGAGACAGAAGCCATGTCAGTCCCTTGGCACGGCCGCGCCACGCTCGAGAATCCATAAAGTCGGCAACTGGATATTGCGACGGTCGGCCGTCACCCCAAAGGAGTTCTTTGAATCCAACGCGCACGTCTCGTCGGCCCGTCGCAGGTCCACCGCGACCAGATCCGGATGACCGGCGGTCTTATCGAGTGGATCGCCACTGATCTGTGACCCGCCCCCTTCCTGCGCTGTTTCTATGCAGGCCTAACAGGCACTGACTCCCGTGTCCGTTAAGATAATCAATACCACATTCCACGGCCCAGCAGTGGCGAGGCGAGGAACTACTGTTCAAAACACTTCTCATATTAAACGGCTGACTGGTTTTAATGACACTTTTATACACTAGGGGGGATTTTTATACCGGTGCCCCACACTGCAAGAAGGCCTTTAAAAAAAAACACAGTCAAAGCTATTACTCGTCTGTCGTCGTGTTTACCTGCTCGGTTTGATAATATAATTATCTGATAAAGAACAAAAAGAGAGTCTAATTAGCTCCAATGCATTTAAGCCCTGTCAACTCCATTGCTAGTAATGCTACCACCTGCAGCTCCTGAAGCCTCAAGCACTCATGGGAAATCATATATTAGCATTAAGCCGTTTCATCTACACTGAAATCAGTGCCAAACATTTCAATAATACAACACAAGAGCTGTTACGCACGCACGCACGCAAACACACATACATACGGTACACACACACTCACAGACAAGCACGCACACACACGCACTGAAAGGTATTTTCAGCAAGCCTGTGAAGAACTCTGGCTTTCCCCAAAATGGTGGGTTGCATAAATGGGTGAGAGTGTGAGTCAACCTAGACTGTGATCGCCCTTGTTTCAGGTGTGGTCGCAGTCCAGCACGGAGAGAGCAGAGAAACCGCCAATCTATCACTTCTGTACATGAGGCCGTCTCATAGGCCAGCTACCGCCCGGCTCATAGGCCAGTCCCCCCCCCCCCCCCCCCCAGCCTCTCCAAGCCCCCAGCCTCTCCAAGCCCCCACTCTCCTCCTAGAGGCTCTCCTCCTGCACCCCCCACCCCCTGCCCCCAACCTCTCCGCCTCCCTGTGCTGCTCCGGCCACTCCTCCTCCTCCTCCTCCTCCTCCCCCAGCCTTCCCAGATCTTGGCAGGGCCTCTAGAACTTAGCAGGTTGGAGAGCGAACAGGAAATGACCTATTGTTCCGAGATAATGTGAAATATAACGTTCCGCCAGCGCTCTCAGAAGGCACGCCAGGCACCTGAAGGCTCCATCGCCGCGGGCAACGCCAGACGCCAAGGCCGCAAAGCGCCCGCCAAGCCGGGGAGAGCCCCGTCAGTCAGCCAGGTAGAGCCCTCCTGTGGGATCACCTCTCCTCACAAAACCTTAACTACGCGTTCCATCGCTCACCCACAAGCACAGTATCCTTACCAGCTACCTCAACACCACCGACTAAACACTACAGTATCCTTACCAGCTACCTCAACACCAATGACTAAACACTACAGTATTCTCACCAGCTACCTCAACACCACTGACTAAACACTACAGTATCCTCACCAGCTATCTCAACACCACTGACTAAACACTACAGTATTCTCACCAGCTACCTCAACACCACTGACTAAACACTACAGTATCCTCACCAGCAACCTCAACACAACTGACTAAACACTACAGTATCCTCATGTACTACCTCAACACCACTGACTAAACACTACAGTATCCTCACCAGCTACCTCAACACAACTGACTAAACACTACAGTATTATCACCAGCTACCTCAACACAACTGACTAAACACTACAGTATCCTCCCCAACTACCTCAACACCACTGACTAAACACTACAGTATCCTCACCAGCTACCTCAACACCACTGACTAAACACTACAGTATCCTCATGTACTACCTCAACACCACCGACTAAACACTACAGTATCCTCACCAGCTATCTCATCACCACTGACTAAACACTACAGTATCCTCATGTACTACCTCAACACCACTGACTAAACACAGTATCCTCACCAGCTACCTCAACACCACTGACTAAACATAGTATCCTCACCAACTTCCTCAACACCACTGACTAAACACTACAGTATCCTCACCGTCTACCTCAACACCACCGACTAAACACTACAGTATCCTCCCCAACTACCTCAACACCACTGACTAAACACTACAGTATTCTCACCAGCTACCTCAACATCACTGACTAAACACTACAGTATTCTCACCAGCTACCTCAACATCACTGACTAAACACTACAGTATTCTCACCAGCTATCTCAACACCACTGACTAAACACTACAGTATCCTTACCAGCTACCTCAATACCACTGACTAAACACTACAGTATCCTCACCAGTTACCTCAACACCACTGACTAAACACTACAGTATCCTCACCAGTTACCTCAACACCACTGACTAAACACTACAGTATCCTCACCAACTACTTCAAAACCATTGACTAAACACTACAGTATCCTCACCTACTACTTCAACACTACTGACTAAACACAGTTTCCCCACCAACTACCTCAACACCACTGACTAAACATTGGAATAAAGTGCCTGTTAGTCCATGAGTGCAACAACCAACGGAATGTGAACTTCTGAAAAAGGTTGATTCAGTCTGATCAAGTGCTGTTGCCTGTTATGGTTGATGTTATTTTTCATCTATTCCCTATGGAGAGTCTCGCGATCAAATATTAAAAGTATTTTTTCTCATCTCATTCAACCAACTCGCACTTTTAGATGAATTCTTCGTTTATTGAAACGATAGAAGCGATTGCAGAAGCAGGGCCGGAGGAAAGGCTGTTTCTAGTACACTGAACCCTGTTCACGCTGTAACACCCTGGCTTACACGTGTAAAAAATTACATACTTTTCGTAGGGATTGGCATGAGCTGGGTGTGTATGTGTGTGTGTGTGTGTTTGTGTGCGTGTGTGTGTTTGTGTGTGTGTGTGTGTGTGTGTATGTGTGCAAGGCCACACACAGGTTTTCCATGACGTGTTTTGGTTCTTGGTCAAAGATGTCGGGAAGCGAATTGATCAGGCACCTTCTGAACCAGTGAGGTGTCCCTGTTGTGGAAACAAGCAAGGAATTGTTTATTCCAGTACAGCACATGCCAGATATCCGTGGCAATACCCAGAAATCAACATATAATAGTGGACATGGAAATGTTGTGACTAACTATCATACCTGTGTGTGTTATTGATCATATATAATATACTTTATACTGTGTACACAGTAGCAAACACACACAAACTCTCTCGCTCTCTCTCTCTCTCTCTCTCTCTCTCTCTCTCACACAGACACACACACACACACACAGACACGCACACAAACACACACACAAACAGACACGCACACAAACACACACAGACACACGCGCGCACACACACACACACACACACACACACACATGCACACACACACACACACACACACCATACAAGCTGCCCAAAAACACACACTCTCACACACACACACACACACACACACACACACACACACACACACAGTGGCGATTTTACATTAGGGGCAGGTGGGGCAGTGCCCCACCAGGTGGCGCTGTTGTGCAAGATGCATCTTAGCCTACAACTGTGTTTCGGAAAAATCTATTTTATAATTAATACAAAATAGTGATTCAGTGGTGAAAATGAAAATAGCATGTATAAATATAATAAACCTGACTGACACTATGTATAGTGCTGTTTTGCAGTAATTCCCTTTGTATGAGTGTGTCACAGACTGCTCTGACTCGGCAGAGGGGCACCGAAGCGTTCTCCCCTACTGTTGCTATAGCGACAATGTGAGCGTGGTAGGGAGTAATGTGAAAAAATATCACGCAGATTTCATTGGGTGGAGGGGCAGAAAAGTCTCTTCCCCTACGAAATCTACCTGGCAACAGGTTTAGCCAGGGAATAATAAAAAAACAACGTTGATCAAAGTTGAACTACTGGGTCATTGTCGATGTCGATCTACGTTAGCCAATGCTGCTAGCTAAAGTTTTGTAGAAATTAAAAGTGTTTTCAGGTGCAACAATGAATAGTGTAGATTATTTGTTGAATGTGCGGTTTAGTACATTGAAACTTGAAGAGAAACTGGAAATAAAACGTTTAGGGCCACACGACCAGAAGAATTGGTGCTGCTTCAGGCTGGAGATAAGGTAACCTGTACCTTCAAACAGGAATGGTTTGAGAAAAAGAAGTGGCTAACTGCTAGCACCTCGAAAAGTGCGCTGTTCTGTTTCCCTTTTATTCTTTTTGGTGGAGACTCTGTTTGGGCATCGTCTGGATTCAAAGACATTAAACATCTGTCAGAAAGAACAGCGAAGCATGAAAGCTCTGCGTCCCATCTGAACTGTGCCATGAAGCTGGGTTTACTGGGGCAGCTCAACGTCCAGGCACAACTAGATGATGCGTTTCGCCGTTCCATCGCGGAGCACAACAAACAGACCGAGGAGAATCGGTATGTTCTGGGGAGGCTGATCACTTGTATTAAACTCTGTGGGAAGTGCGAAATGGGTTTGCGTGGTCACGACGAGTCAGCGAACTCACTGAACCCAGGCATTTTTCGGTGCATTTTTGAGACAATGTGTGAGGGGGACTAATGTGGACAGTGCGCCTTCACTGTAGTAGACTATTTGGCTGTGATATAAGTGGAGTACTAATAGGTTATGCGTAGTGCCAAGGTCTGATGGGTGCACACTTGTCACTTGTTGCTTTCAGAACCCTGGACCGGGCATGCGCTCTCTTATGGGTCTAATTAGCCTACTCTGCGTGTGTTAATGTGTCGTTAACTTTGTGTGTTGTAGCCTCTGCTCTGATGTAGGCTACCTACCGTAGACTAATTGGCTACCTTTAGTTCTTGTGATGGTGACATAATATAAAACTGCCCCTCCAGAAATGCCATGCTAAAATCGCCACTGCACACACACACACACAGCCTTCCGGCGGGACAATTGTTTGACTTCGATTAATGTCTAAAGAGAATCAGAGCCGTTCGTGTTTACAGAACACCAAGGATTTTTATTCAGGAAAACTGAAAAGTTTAAGCCTCTACTCAAGACGTTTCACCTCTTACGTATAAAGGTGAGGTGTTGTTTAGTACGTCTAAAGGTGAGGTGTTGTTTAGTACATATAAAGGTGAGGTGTTGTTTAGTACGTCTAAAGGTGAGGTGTTGTTTAGTACGTGGGTCAGTGACTAATAAGGGTGGGAAAGATGATTTTTTTTGGGGGGGGAAATACTGTTTTAAAAGCATGCATCAGGTGTGTTAATATGTGGATTTTGTATTTATGTTGGTTTTATGTCATTTGAAATTACATTTGCACTTTTTTTTTTTCAAAAAGTAAGACCAAATGCGCCTGAAAATGTCAAGTGCTGTAACCAGAGAAAAGTGGTAAATATTCAATATTTTATCAACCTAGAGTGTATGTAGGTGTACTCATAATAATAATCAATTGCAACATGTTACCTAAGAATAGATTTTATCAGGGTCATCTCAAATGTTAATATTTCAACAGTTTTGCAACATCGAGCGGGTCATATGGTATGCTGAAAACACCTTGGTTTTTGTTATAATCTATGGAAATGTATTTCAAAATGGCTAAAAACATGTTGTTACACTACAGTAGAATATAATGCTTAGATAGGAATAGGAATATAATTAATATTCCTGTATAATTTAATATTTTCATGAACAAACACTGGTTACACGATTTGACACAACCCAGTGTCAATTGGTGTAACCAACCACATTTACAACATTTCTTATATTGTATTAATGATGAAATGGCAGACAAGTATCTGACTAATTAGGCAGGCCATCTCTGAGTCTCAACACAACATACTGTAGAATGTCTGGCCAAATAACATGTAGGCTATGATGTAAATGACAATTCCCCCTTTCTCGAAAGAATACTTGGAAAATAAATAAAACTGACTAATAAACTAAACATTTATTCTTAAGATGGCTAGTTGTCCTTGTGCTGCATCATAAAATATTGGTCCTTGCCTAAAATAGCATCAAACAGAAAGACTTATAATAGGAATAATATTTGAGTCAAATGGTGTAACTGGTTACACCATTTGACATTTAGGCCTACTTTAAAAATCAAATTTGTTAGGCATTTACATGGACACCCATGAAAGCTAGCTAGTTGACCTAGCTACTTTCAAACATACTTTTTAAAGTAAATACTTGTTTTTATAAAATAATCAATGTTTTTCACTGGTTACACCATTTCCCACTGGTTACCAGTGGTACCATTTGACATGTAAACCTAATCATACCTGACCATACCCTAAAATGTCCAATTATCTCAATATTTCTAAGAGAGTTACTAACCTTGACATGCTACCATGAAGAGCAGAGAGGGGTCCTTCTCTGTGATACATTTCCCACCAAAATTGTCTTCTTGTAAAGAAAAAAAAAACTCCTTATATGGTGGTTACACCATCTAGACACTTATGTAAATTGACCTGACTGACATGATTCCCCGGATTATTTATAATATCCAGAACAATATAGTTCCACTTCTTTTATTAACTTTAAAATAGTTCTTATGTAAAATTATGCCAAACTAGTTTATATGTTGTTTTTTTTAGACTTTTAGCTCTTTTGAGCAATTTGAATTTTTCTGTACTCAGTTTTTATGGTTACACCACTTAGAAATTTTTGCCATTTTTACTCAATAATTCTCTCTTAAAACCACAACTTTTTAGGGCAGGTTGTCAGAAATGAATGTATGCAAGTAATCTTTAAGTTTATTTTCAATCTTTAACCTAGAAAATGTAAACTTAACCAAAGGGACACAAAAAAACAAGCGTCACGTCTTTGACCCACGTATAAAGGTGAGGTGTTGTTTAGTACGTCTAAAGGCAAGGTGTTGTTTAGTATGTATAAAGGCGAGGTGTTGTTTAGTACGTCTAAAGGCGAGGTGTTGTATTGGGTTATTTCCTCTGATAAGCCATTTGGATTTAGCTCAGAGCTGATGTATTGTTGTGAGGGATCATCATCTCATCATCATCATCTTCATCCGCTTATCCAGGGTCGGGTCGCGGAGGCAGCAGCTCCAGCAGGGGGCCCCAGACATCCCTTTCCCTAGCAGCATCAACCAGCTCTGCCTGGGGAATCTTTAGCCGCTCACAGGCCAGTGCGGAGATGTAGTCCCGCCACCTAGTCCTGGGTCTACCCCGCGGCCTCCTCCCAGCCGGACACGCCTGGAACACCTCCCTAGGGAGGCGCCCAGGAGGCATCCTCACTAGATGCCCGAACCACCTCAACTGGCTCCTTTCGACGCAAAGGAGCAGCGGCTCTACTCCAAGTCTCTCCCGGATGACTGAACTTCTCACCCGATCTCTCAGGGAGACCCCAGCCACCCTCCGGAGAAAACTCATTTCGGCCGCTTGTATCCGTGATCTCGTTCTTTCGGTCATGACCCATCCTTCATGACCATAGGTGAGGGTGGGGACGAAGATAGACCGGTAGATCGAGAGCTTTGCCTTTTGGCTCAGCTCTCTTTTCGTCACAACAGTGCGGTATAGCGACTGCAGAACCGCACCAGCTGCTCCGATTCTCCGGCCAAACTCCCTCTCCATGGTTCCCTCACTCGTGAACAAGACCCCCAGATACTTGAACTCCTTCACTTGGGGTAAGGACTCATTTCCTACTCGGAGCGGACAGGCCACCGGTTTCCTGCTGAGAACCATGGCCTCAGATTTAGAAGTGCTTATTCTCATCCCAGCCGCTTCACACTCAGTTGCGAACCTATCCAGAGAGTGCTGGAGGTCGCAGGCAGCTGATGCCATCAGGACCACATCATCTGCAAAAAGCAGTGACGTGATCCCCAGCTCACCGAACTGCAAACCCACCTCCCCCCGGCTACGCCTCGATATCCTGTCCATGAAAATCACAAACAGGATTGGTGACAAAGCGCAGCCCTGGCGGAGGCCAACACCCACCGGAAAGGCAGACGACTTACTGCAGAGGACCCGGACACAGCTCTCGCTCTGGGTGTACAGGGATTGGATGGCCCTAAGTAGGGACCCCCTCACCCCATACTCCCGCATAACCCTCCACAAGACCTCTCGGGGGACCCGGTCGTAAGCCTTCTCCAAGTCCACAAAACACATGTAGACAGGTTGGGCAAACTCCCAAGCCCCCTCCAAGATCCTTGCGAGAGTGAAGAGCTGGTCGGTAGTTCCACGACCAGGACGAAATCCGCATTGTTCCTCTTCGATCTGAGGTTCGACTATCGGCCGGACCCTCCTTTCCAGCACCTTGGAGTAAACTTTCCCTGGGAGGCTGAGTAATGTGATGCCTCTATAATTCGCACACACCCTCTGGTCCCCTTTTTTGAATATTGGGACCACCACCCCAGTCTGCCACTCCTTCGGCACTGACCCAGACTTCCACGCAGTGTTACAGAGGCGTGTCAACCAAGACAGCCCCTCTACACCCAGCGCCTTCAGCATTTCTGGACGGATCTCATCAGTCCCTGGGGCTCTGCCACTGTGGAGTTGTTTGACTACCTCAGTGACCTCCTCCAAGGACATTGACGACCCCCCATCATCTTCCGGCTCTGCCTCGATCGTAGAGGGTGGATTAGTCGGGTTCAGGAGTTCCTCAAAGTGCTCCTTCCAACGCTCAACAACCTCCTCAGTTGAGGTCAGCAGTGTCCCCTCCTTGCTGTATACAGCTTGGATGGTCCCCCGCTTTCCCTTCCTGAGGTGTCTGATGGTCTTCCAGAAACACTTTGGTGCCGACCGAAAGTCCTTCTCCATGGTTTCTCCGAACTCCTCCCACACCCGCTGCTTTGCCTTGGTCACGGCCGAAGCCGCAGCCCTCCGGGCCAGTCGATACCCTGCAACTGTTTCTGGGGTCTCCCGGGCTAACATAACCCGGAAGGCCTCCTTCTTCAGTCGGACGGCTTCCCTCACCACCGCTGTCCACCACGGTGTCCGAGGGTTACCGCCCCTTGAGGTACCAATGGCCCTCAGGCCACAGCTCCCAGCCGCAGCTTCAGCAATGGAGGCTTTGAACACCGACCACTCATGCTCGATGTCCCCAACCTCCACAGGGATGCCTGAGAAGCTCCGCCGGAGGTGGCAATTGAAATCTCTCTGGACAGGCTCTTCCTCCAGACGTTCCCAGTTCACCCTCACTACACGCTTGGGTTTTCCAGGTCTGTCCAGAAGTTTCCCCCGCCATCGAAACCAGCTCACCACCAGATGGTGATCAGTGGACAGCTCTGCCCCTCTCTTTACCCGAGTGTCCAAAACGCATGGCCTCAGATCAGATGATACGATAACGAAATCGATCATCGACCTTCGGCCTAAGGTGTTCTGATGCCAGGTGTACTTGTGGGCATCCTTGTGTTCGAACATGGTGTTTGTTATGGACAAACCGTGACTAGCACAGAAGTCCAACAACAAAACACCACTCGGGTTCAGATCGTGGTGGCCATGCCTCCCAATCACGCCCCTCCAAGTTTCTCCATCATTGCCTACGTGTGCATTGAAGTCCCCCAGTAGGACACTGGAGTCCCCTGCAGGAGCCCCCAAAAGGACTCCACTCAGGGTCTGCAGGAAGGCTGAGTACTCTGAACTGCTGTTCGGTGCATAAGCACAAACCACAGTCAGAGTCCCCCCCCCCACAGTCCTAAGGCGCAGGGAGGCGACCCTCTCGTCCACTGGGGTGAACTCCAGCACAGAGGCGCTCAGCTGGGGGCTAGCTAGTATAGCCACACCTGCCTTACGCCTCATACCGTGAGCAACTCCGGAGAAGAACAGGGTCCAACCCCTATCCAGGAGTTTGGTTCCGGCGCCGGTGCTGTGCGTGGAGGTTAGCCCCACCAGGTGTAATTGGTATCGCTCCACCTCCCTCACAAGCTCCGGCTCCTTCCCCCCCAGCGAGGTCACGTTCCATGTCCCCAGAGCCAGCCTTTGCCGCCCGGGTCCGGTCCATCGGTGTCCCCCGCCTTCACCGCCACCTAGTTGGCAGCGCACCCGACCCCGACAATTCCTCCCGCGGGTGGTGGGTCCACGGGACGATGGAGGAGGAGATGGTGCTTCCACGTTGCTTATTCGGGCTGGGCCCGGCCGGGCTCCGTGGTAAGCCCGGCCACCAGGCGCTCGCATGCGGGCCCTCCGTCTGGGCCTGGCTCCAGACGAGGGCCCCGGGCTTCCTCCGGGCCGGGTCTCTCTTCCTTGTAGTTGTAATTTCATCAGGGTTTTTGCCTGTAACCCCAGGTAGGGGGGCTAGGGGGTACTACCACTTGCCCAAGGTGGACCCCCAGACTAGTGGAGGGAAGGAGGCGTCTTACTTCTCCATTCTAGTTTTGCAACTAGCCACTGCCACGGTTGTGAGGGGAGGGATGTAAATCGAATTATCCCAAATTAGGATGAGCATCAGGTAATACAACTTCATTAGTCTTTCTGTCAGATTAGCTACTGAAATTAGCTTGTTCAGGATTAGAGATGACAGATGTGGTGTGGGTTTAGACATATTCATCTTTCATTTGGGAATCTTTGTCTTTTTCTTTGTAGAGGTACACACCTGTGAATGGATTAATGTCATACAGTAACTCATTAAAATGGTCTTTCAGGAGCACACCTTTAACTTGCTACATCCTTGACGGTAGGCCATGGCCTTTAAAGCAAAACCACCTCTTGTATGGTGTTCTGTACTTGCTCTGAAACTGCTCTGTCATTTGAGGCGGTCACAGTCACGTCTGGGTGCGTAACAGCACCACCTACTGGTCTTTTCCAGAAGGAACGCAGGTATCCGATCAGACCTGTTAACGCGAAGACCCTCTCCTTAGAAGCACACTCTCTACAGACTCAACCTTCCAGACGGGTTAGGACGACAAGTAAAGGGGTAAGTTATGGTGCTCGAACAAAAAACTGAAGTGTCGCTTTAAGGACAGGGCACTCCCAAGACGCACACGCCTGCCTAATGGCTGTACAGTCTGCGTGGAGAGCGAGGTACAGAGAAGATCATGCACATCAGTGTTAGACAACAACATGGAGGGGAGGTGTGAAAAACAAAGCCCTGAGCTCCCCGGCCTCGTTCGCCGTCAGACGGGTTAACTCGACCGTAATTACCGCGCCCCGCGCACAGCGCGCTCTCTAAGATTACAGGACTGAGTTACACCTGATGCCAGCGAAAGTAGTTCCATACTTTAAATATTTAATCAGAGGCTTCACCACAGAACAAATGAGGTGTAGCTAGCGCCGACAAGGGGGTGGGTGGGGGGGGAGGGGGGTGGGTGGGGTGGGGTGACTGACTGGGCTGCGTTTGGACACGCATGCATACACACGCATGCACGCACACACACACAGTACATACATGTGGACAAAGACACAAGCACAGATGTATTGTAAACAGATGTAGAAGTAGTACCCTACATGCAGACACACACACACGCACTCACACACAGACGCACACACACACACACACACACACATACACACACACACACACACATGCACACACGCGCACACACACACACACACACACACACACACACACACACACACACACACACACACATGGGAGTTAAGTGTGTCATTACCAAGTGATTATACCGTTGACAGATCTCTAACCTACAGTATATCCGATTCTATGGTAACCTGAAGAGAGTGTGTGTGTGTGTGTGTGTGTGTGTGTGTGTGTTTGTGTGTGTGCTGGGGGGTCTGTAGGGTTCACCCATAACAACATGCCTGCCGTGAAGACACAAAGAAGGAATTATTTCTCACACTAAGCCAGTTAGTCAAAACTGTTTCACTTGTGTGTGTGTGTGTGTGTGAGTGAGAGAGAGAGAGAGAGAGAGAGAGAGAGAGAGAGAGAAAGAGAGAGAGAGGCAGAGAGAGAGAGGGCACACACGCTATCAGGTATTAAATCCTGCACGTTTTGTATGTCCAAGTGGCCATGAAACGAACCACCCTTGGGTTATTTCAAGCGAAACGCGATAGTCCTAGCAGAGGCAGCGTGCCACACAAAAGCCTTGTCGCTGGGCGGAAACCTAATCACATGCCTTGCTCCACAACAGCTACAGCACAGTGAGCCCCAACAACGTTCGTAAGCCATAAGCGTGCTGAGAGAGAAATGTGTTTTGGTGTGTGTGTATGCTGTAAGGGTGTGTAGGGCGTGGACTGCACAAGTGTGTGTGTTTACAAGTGCAGCAAAGCTATTCCATCATATTTCCCTGTCTCGCCCCACTTCTTAAAAGGAAAAACAAAACTGTTCCACAGAGCCTCTGCATGATGTCGACCACGCGCTGATGTCATAGACGCACGCCGGCGTGCGTTTACGCCCTTCAGCGAAGCCCGAGTCGGGCTGCACCGCCCCGGTTCGAGGACGGGGCGCCGGGCGAACGAGCGGTGAGCTCACCCTCGAGCCGGAGAGAGAGAGAGAGAGAGAGAGAGAGGACAGAGAGAAGACGGGAAGAGGAAGAGAAACGAGAAAGAGCAAAGAGGCCCGACTCCTCTGGCCTCCGACGCCCCCCCCACCCCCTCTCTTTTTTTGGCCCCGCCCCCTCACCCCACCATCGCCCTCTCCCGGAGAAGCGAAAGGGCAGGCGCTGACCGTACCTGATCAAAACAGAGCCGGGGGGGGGGGGTGCGGCGGTCTAGAGATCGGAGAGACTGACCTATACCCCCCCCCCCCGGGAGCCCTGCTCTCCGCACGCTTACTCACATGGACACGCGCCAAAAACGTGCCCGTGCACACGCACACCCTCACGCACACGGAAGAATGGAGGAGCGGTTGGCGGTAGGGAACAGGGTTCTCCTAAACCCGCGCACGTAAAAGCGTCAGAGCTCGGCGTCGCCTCCCGCCTCGCGGCGCGTGACGAATGACGACTGGCGCAGGGGGGCGCCGGCCGGGCGCTAAGGACTCCGCCTCGCCAGAGGGAGAGAGAGCGACGGCGTCACTGCGACGTCCACGGCGGGGCCGTCCGGGGGAGCAAGCGGCGTTGCCTCGACAGCCCGCCAGGCTCCCGGGGGGGAGGTAAGAAGAGGAGGAGGAAGGGAGCGAGTGATGCGATCTCTCCCGCTCCCCGGAGGGGAGATCAGTTACTGCTGAGAGGCTGAGGAGGCCGGGGAGGCGGATATGTGGGGAGACTGAGAGGCTGAGAGGCTGAGTGACTGAGAGGCTGAGAGACTGAGTTACTGAGAGACTGAGAGACTGAGAGACTGAGAGGACAGACTGAGAGTCAGGGAGACTGAGAGGCTGAGAGGAGAGACTGAGAGTCAGGGAGACTGAGAGGCTGAGAGGAGAGACTGAGAGTCAGGGAGACTGAGAGACTGAAAGCCAGGGAGGCAGACATATACCTGTAATAGACGCTGGTCTCTCCTGGTAGCTGGTTTCAATGCAGGAGTTCAAACACACCTTATAACTGTTCGAACACAAACACAAAACTGTTCAAACACAACGTATAACTTTGTATTCAGTCTTGCCAGCTATACTTTATCTCATCCTGTTTTCTTCTAGTCTGTAAACATTATATACAGTACTATAATGTACATTATGTACAACACCAGGTAAATTCCTGGTACAATAACATGGACAGTACACTATGTTGCTTGACGATGAACATTGTGATTGTACTGGAATTGCTGGAGATGCAGACTGATTCTTTAGAGAGAGAGAGAGAGAGAGCCAGAAAGAGAGAGAACACGGAGAGAGAGAGAACTAGAGAGAGAACAGAGAGAGAAACAGAATAGGAGATATACAGTAAAGGAGAGAGAGAGAAAGAGAGAGAGAGAGAGAGAGAGGGAGAGAGAGAAGCACCTGTGATGATGACACACACACACACACACACACACACACACACACACACACACAAGCTGAGGGCAAGCAAGCTGCAGCATCTCTGATCTCCTGTTGTCTTGTGTTTGAATTGTTTCTCGTCGCCCCGGTGTTTGAGACGGAGAGCAGGAAAGAAGCGATCGTTTTCCCCCGCAGAAACTCCCTGTGATTCATGTTTCCTCCGCTTTGATCCGCGTTCTGTTTGAAAAGACCCAGCCGGCGGATAAACCATTTCAGGTTGTCTAAACAATTTCCAATCACCGTTTCCATATTTAGGTTTTTCTACAGTGCGAGAAGAAATGGGACTCACATGCGAACCGTGCTGGTTTCAAAGGAGCAGTCAGAAAAAGGAAAGAACAGACACTGATTTGGGCCGACGGATAGTTGGCATGTTCGCCTGCCACGCACGCAGACACACACACACACACAGACACACACACACACACACACACACACACTGTAAAGTACAGTACAGTACGCACGCATATATGCCCATGGTCACACACATACGCTTACGGAAGCACATGGATGTGCAGAAGCACACACACACACAAACTATAACCCCACCATCTGCCCCATAGGGTCAGCTTACACCCCTGTTCGACAACTAGCCCATCAAGATGGTCCTACTTGGGTCTACAGGACAGCAGGAGAGGATATACACTCACCCAACCCCCCCCCCCCCCAACACACACACACACACACACACACACACACACACACACACACACACACACACACTCTTGGTCTCCCGTTATGGGTCCCCCCCATCCCTCAACACCACCCCCCTCCCCCCATTCTCCCAAACACATCTGTTCCCCAGTGTCTCTCCTCTCATCACCCCTCTCTCCTCCGCTACCCCCCCATCTCCACCTCTCCATCTCAATCCGCCCAGGCTGACCTCCCCCCTCCTGTCCCTCTCTCTCTCTCTCTCTCTCCATCCCGCTCCTCCACCCCTGTCTCAAACAAAACCCCTCCCCCCCAGCTCACCCTGGGCATCAGGGCTCCACAATTCAGACGGCCGCTGCGTTACACAACGCCTATAATTGAGTTTGCTTAGTCGACACTTCGCTACGACGCCTGGACTATAGTTCCTATCTCCGCGCTTAAAAATGGAGAACGGGCTTAATAGAGAGATGCTGTCGGCCGTATTTGCTTTCAGGCTAAATGGACTGCACTTATATAGCGCTTTTATCCCAAGCGCTTTACAGTGGCAGCTCATTCAGCCGTTCGAGCGTGCATTCACACACCGATGGCGGCAGCTGCCGTTGAAGGTTCCGGCCTGCCCATTGGGAGCTATTTGGGGTTCAGTGTCGTGCCCAAGGACACTTCGACATGTGGACAGGAGGAGCTGGAATTCGAACAGTCGACCCTGCGGTCATTGGACGTTCTCCCAAGCCACACCCACACGGACTCGACATGGCATTCTGCAACGTGTAGAGGTTTCTCTGGTGGAAGGGCTGAGCCCGTATGGGGAGGGATGGAGATGGCTTGCTGTGACATCATCGCTTGCTGTGACATCATGCAGCGGTTCCCCGGGGCCCAGCGCCGCCCAGCTAGAGGGCCGTACTCCGCCCCGGCAGGTCCAGAACGGTGCGCCCGGCACATTCCGCATGACGTGAAATATGCAGCCATACTAAGTCATCATTACTGTCTAACTCTAAGGCTGCCCCGTCTCTCTCACACCCTCTCTGACACTCTTTCATCATTTTCTCTCTCCATCCCTCTCTCCCTCCCTCTCGTCACCGCGCTCCTATATTCGCCACGCCGGCAGCAGGTGGCTAGGCTACTACACCCCTGTCCTCCTCTCTCAGCAATGAGGTTCAGACACGGGATCCGGTTTCAACCTCTCTCCTCTCCTCCCCTGCTTCCCCCCTCCTCTGTTCCCCACGGACCCCCATTACACATGACATCAGACCCTCCCGACAGCTGTGCACAGCTGTGGCCATGGAACCAAGCCGCTCCTCACCTCCATACCCCAGGAGGCTAATGTTAGCTGATTCTTGCCCATGCATCGCAATGCGTTAGCATACAGCTAACAAGGGCTGTTGATTCTAAGATATTGCATATGGGAAGAACATTTTGTTCTTTATTGGTAGTTTTCCGGGAGACGTGTCTGTTTTTCTCCTGTGCAAGCAGTGAAAAGTCTGGACAGGTGCTGGCTGCGGTCTCAATCCCCCCTGAAAGCTAGCTAGGACCAAAAGAACAACTGGCAAGAGCACCTGTTTCCACCGAGCGTGAAAACAATATCCCTTCCCAACTGACACTCGAGAGGGTCTAAAATCAAAGCCTAGCAGCACCGGCGATGTTAAGGTTTGAGTTAATCATACATCACAGAAGACTAGTTCAAAACGTTCCTGGTCGGGAATGGGCCGATTCCTTGGCCTCCAGTATTGCTCTGGTCCTGAGCAATACAACCTGCTGATTTCAACCAATACAACCTGCTGATTTCAACCAATACAACCTGCTGATTTCAACCAATACAACCTGCTGATTTCAACCTCATACAGTGCCTGGTTCTCAAGACAGACAGACAGACAGACAGACAGACAGACAGACAGACAGACAGACAGACAGACAGACAGACATACATACAGAGATTCTTCTCATTATGATATTATATCATTTAATCTTTTATCTCTCTCAGCTGATGTGTATTGTGCAAAGCCCAACTAATTCCCTTTCAATTTATATTGAGGATGCCTCTTGTAAGGTAGCTCTTTCCTTTCTTTCTCTCTCTCTCTCTCTCTCTCTCTCTCCCTTTCTTTTTTTCCAGCCTCCCCCTCCCTCACACCACTCCAGGCAGCCCCACAGACACACCAAGCGGGAGCAGCTAGCCCCTCCTTCAGGTGAACCGGGGAAAGACACGTGGAAAATGTTGACCGGGCGACAACTCTCCCAAACTCTCCCAAACGAGCTGAGGTAGACACAGCAGAGTATGGTTTGGAGGGTTTCTAGCCCTGGCGGTCCAACATATCTATTGGACGTCGGAAAATACCCCCTGAAAGCACTTCCCGAATAATTCATCACCCCCCCCCCCTCTCCCCCCCAACCCTCCTTTTTTATAATATCTTTGATCTTTCCAACCTGAGGCAGCTCCTGTGACTGATTCATCTGCTGGCCTGTACGGCAGACTGCCTGCGCTGGTGCTCCTCTCCTGCTGACGCTGTCTCTCCTAAGAAATTGGATTGAGGGTTTGTTTTATTCACAGTGGGATGCACTTCAGTGCCTGTCTACGCCTTTTCTTTTTCTTTTTTACTGTAACTACCTTTGGCAAAATGCCAGGGGGAAGAGAGGAGAGAGG
The DNA here is from genome assembly GCF_949987555.1 of Borostomias antarcticus. NCBI lineage: Eukaryota > Metazoa > Chordata > Actinopteri > Stomiiformes > Stomiidae > Borostomias > Borostomias antarcticus. The sequence continues at coordinate 26,343,512 of NC_140235.1, read as the reverse complement.
AAGAGAGAAGAGGAGAGAGGAAGAGAGGAGAGGAGAGAGGAAGAGAGGAGAGGAGAGATGAAGAGAGGAGAGGAGAGAGGAAGAGAGGAGAGGAGAGAGGAAGAGAGGAGAGGAGAGATGAAGAGAGGAGAGGAAGAGAGGAGAGGAGAGAGGAGAGAGGAAGAGAGGAGAGGAGAGAGGAGAGATGAAGAGAGGAGAGGAGAGAGGAAGAGAGGAGAGGAGAGAGGAAGAGAGGAGAGGAGAGAGGAGAGATGAAGAGAGGAGAGAGGAAGAGAGGACAGAGGAAGAGAGGAGAGGGGAGTAGAGGGACAGAGGTGGGAGAGGAGAGGAGAGTGGGGGGAGGGGAGATAGGGTAGAGTGAGACGGGAAGGGAGAGGTAGGGAAAGGGTTTGGAGGGGAAGAGGCGCGTACGGCAATGCCGCTCTCAGCCTGTCAGAACCGCCCTCCCCTCCCTTCACGCTTCCACCCCGGAGGTACTCGTCTCTATTCCCCCTGAGTGGCAGGTCGCTGGACGAGCAGCTGAATAACAGCTCTACCACAAATAACACCGCGCAAAACATTCGCTGTCGCTAAACACCTTCCTGCGTGCAGCATCCTGGTGTTTTTTTCGCAACCCATCCGCGTAAAACGTCCCTCACCATATCGTCGCGCGCGGTATATTTCGACATCACACGATGTTTTGGGAGCGATGCGTTCGCGCGCCTTACGCTCGGTTTCATCAGACCGCAAGAGGGGCGGGGTTTACGAGCGAGTGCGTCGAGACCTCTCCAGGCGTTACTGGTGAGAGGTGATTACGGAGATGTGCCCTCGGGAGTGAAAGCGCAAGGTGCCGCGCTCGGCTGGTCTCCTGAAGTAGGACCCGTCTTGTCTCTCTCCCTCCCCCTCCTCGCCTCCTCACCTGACTAAACACCTCTCGTCTGCTGGCAGTCCTTGATTACCCCTCTTGATTAGAGCCTCTGGAGAGAGCGAGAAAGGATGGGAGGGCAGAGAGGTGAAGGGGGAGAGAGCGAGAAAGGATGGGAGGGCAGAGAGGTGAAGGGGGAGAGAGCGAGAGAGGATGGGAGGGAAGAAAGGTGAAGGGGGAGAGAGGGAGAGAGGGAGAGAGTGAGAGAGGGAGAGAGAGAGGGAGAGAGGGAGAGAGAGAGAGGATGGGAGGGAAGAGAGGTGAAGGGGGAGAGAGGGAGAGAGGAAGAGAGAAAGGGAGAGCGGTAGAGAGGGAGAGAGAGAGAGGGAGAGAGAGAGGGAGCGAGCGAGAGAGGATGGGAGGGAAGAGAGGTGAAGGGGGAGAGAGGGAGAGAGAGGGAGAGATGAGAGTGTGCCACGCCTGTTGAATAATTAAAACCAGGAATGGCCTAGAGACGTCCTCTCACCGAACACTTCATCTTCCTGACGTTCCTACCACCTGTGTGTGTGTGTGTGTGTGTGTGTGTGTGTGTGTGTGTGTACAGTAAATTACAATATGTAGTGTGTGGTTTTTGTGCATGCACAGTGTGTGCGTGTGTGTGAGGCCTTTTGTTACCACTGAGAATCACCGCCGAGATTGAACTTTGACCTCTCTCTCTCACACACACACACACACACACACACACACACACACACACACACACACACACACACACACACACACACACACACACACACACCTCCCATCTTCTCAAGTGTCATTGATCAGGAAGCCCTTTAGTCATCGACCACTCAGGGATGAGTCACCTCAGTCACTCTGCCAGGTAATGGCTCACCAGCTCTCAACAGCCACCAGCGCCACACACACACACACACACACACGCACACACACACACGCGCGCACGCACGCACGCACACTCGACACACACCATCATCTGGGACGTCTGACTCATAATGTAGTAGTGGACACACACCCTCCTTGCTACCTGTGGCGGGAAGGGGATGTGATTCATGCATTCACAGTGTAGGGCGGCATCATCATCATCATCGGCATCATCATCATCATCACCAGCATCATCATCATCATTCCCATCATCACCAGTACCAGCACCAGCATCATCACCATCATCATCATTCCCATCATCATCACCATCATCATCATTACCATCTTCACTCGCTGTTCCTTCTATCCACACAGCTGGCTTGTTGACGCTTCCAGAAGCACCGCCGGTAATGACCATCCAGAGCTGATGACCATCCAGAGCTGATGACCATCCAGAGCTGATGACCAGGCAGGGTGTGTGACCAGGTAGGGTGTGTGACCAGGTAGGGTGTGTGACCAGGCAGGGTGTGTGACCAGGCAGGGTGTGTGACCAGGCAGGGTGTGTGACCAGGTAGGGTGTGTGACCAGGCAGGGTGTGTGACCAGACAGGGTGTGTGACCATCCAGAGCTGATGACCAGACAGGGTGTGTGACCAGGCAGGGTGTGTGACCAGGCAGGGTGTGTCCTGGTCTGGCACCTGGTGGCGGTAGGCGCCATACAGATCAGAAGGGTAACGGAGAGGCACTCTTTTCAATGTTGTTTGTGAATGTCGTCCCTGTAACAGATTCATTGGTTACCTGTGTGTTGTGCTGCTAAACACAGAGAGTGACAGACCACTGGCTCCACAGGCGTGTGTTTGTGTGTGTGTGTGTGTGTGTGTGTGTGTGTGTGTGTGTGTGTGTGTGTGTGTGTGTGTGTGTGTGTGTGCGTGTGCGTGACCTCCATCTGTTGCCGCTTAGTGAAGGGAAAGATTGAAAACACATTTCTGTAATTTGGCATGTTCTTTCAAATGGAAATAATCTTCCTCCCTGTTTTGCTTTTCGTGTTTGAGGTTAAGATTAAGAGGACACTTTTATCACTCAGCCTCAGTCCTTTTTCTGAGGTGATTTTTCTTCTCCTGACTTGAGGCCTGACGTGTTGGGCACACAATGCATTTTTAAACAGTTCTCTTGGCCGTCGACAAAAAAGGGCGAGGAAAATCTTTCCAAAAAACTGTTTTTGTCACCCGTCCTAAACAAGATTATGAGGTCAGATCAAATTTGTACTTTTTCAAATGAAAATCGAACAAAGGAACAAATTAAATTCCTCCTCCACCTCTCCTCGGATGTAAAGTGCTGGCTGCGGTATCTTTGTTGGCGTTGACGACGGTGTTTGCGTGTCCTCCCTCTGGACGAGGCTGGTCGAGCCTTTTCTCCGTTCTTCTAAGCGAGACGTATCTGGGTGAGAGTAGATGTACGCAAACAAAGCCCGCGGATCCTGACGGCGCGGGGTGGAAACTCCCGCCTGAGGTCTCCCTCTCTCCGGGGCCTGGCGAGAGAACCGTAAACTCGTGGTTCTACACCCGGTTCTCATCAGGGTGGAACCGATCCGAAGCGGTCATGTCCTGGCTGTCTCCGAAGTGAGAAGAGATGTCCACGTCACCTCAGGTTACACAGAGGAATGATGGGGCCCGTTCCTGACAGAACGCAGTCTGGTTCTGCTTACGCTTTTGTGGACCTTGGGATGTGTTGGGTCTAAGTGATGATCTCAGTACTATCATCGTACTATAGGGGACGTATTCTACTGCATGCCTGTCTGTATTTCGATTTCCTCGAGAACCAGGCGCTGCGCGCGGTTGAAATCCGGCAGGTTGTATCGCTCAGGAGACGAGGGAGCGCAGCCTCGACTGTGAAGTTGTTTGGACAAGCGCTTCTCCAGAAAGCCGCATGCAGCGGTACCGGAGGCCAAAACGATCGGCCCGTTCCGAGCCGCCACGTCATGGACGAGCACTGCACTAGTACTTTTAAAATATAGTGACAGAAGAGCATCCATGGATAGGTTCGGTCATGGGACTTGGTCTGTCACGTTCACGTTGTGTGTGTGTGTGTGTGTGTGTGTCTGTGTGTGTGCGTGTCTGTGTACTGTCCAGTAGAGCTTGTTCTCTATGTGGACATAGATAAATTGTTAAAATGTGTGTATGTGTGTGTCTGTGTACTGTCCAGTGGAGCTTGAAGGTCCTGGCACTCTCTCTCTCTCTCTCTCTCTCTCATATGCTGTGTTCACATTCGCGCCGTCCGGTTCGCCCCAATCTGCCGCAGAAAGTTCCAAAAATTGAACTTCTGCTAATGTCGCCCGTGCCGCACGCCGCCCAGTTTGCGCAAATTGTATTGACTTTCTATGTAAACTCGCCGCGCGGACGGAAAAATTTGCACCTGGTGTGAACACAGCATTAGAGAGAGACCAACTCACTCAGCAGAGGGGAGAGATCGCCGGCCTGTCTCATCTCGGGGTCAGATGCACTGGGACTGCAGCCCCGCAGCCTCTCGTAAAAACACACACACACACACACACACACACACACACACACACACACACACACACCACACACACACACACACACAAGAAATTGCTGCTCCCGCCTTTCACGCCCCAGAGAGAAAAGGAGAGCTTGGCTTGGTGCTGCTCAACCAGGTAGCTCGGTCTGGGTTAATGATGCGACTGGGCAGTGTCTGGAGTCGCCCGTCTCTCTCAAGAGAGTCCTCCGTTCCTCTCCTAACCTCACCTCACCCCACCCCACCCCACCCCACCTCACCTCACCTCACCTCACCTCACCCCACCTCACCTCACCTCACCTCACCTCACCTCACCCCCCCTCACCTCAACTCACCTCACCCCCCCTCACCTCACCTCATCTCACCTCACCTCACCCCCGCAGCTGAAAACACTACACTGCTACTCTCCTCCTTTCGCCCGACCTCCCTGGACTGTGGCGCTGCCATGCTGGATGATGTCTCCTCAGGAGCGGGGATGACTTCTGACAACCTGGCACCCTCGGGAACCTCCCCTTCCTTTCACAAAAGGTGGCAGCGGTGCCAAAACACCGAGGCAGAGGGGGGGGGAGACCAGCAAGGGTGAACGGGGGACATTTGGGGGAGAGCTGATGACAGCTCAGCTTCGCTTTTGTGACACGGCCACCAAAGACGCTGGTCTTGGACCTGGCGCACGCCAGATATGCTGATTATAGACACACACACACACGCACATACATGCACACACACATACACACACACACAGGCATGCATATGTACACACACACATACATAGGCATGCATGCTTGCACACACACACACACACACATTCACCCTATGTGCAGGGCTTTCTTGCTACACTCCCCTTGCAAGGAGAGACTTGGAAGTCATTCTCTATGGTGAATGTAAATAGAGTTGACATGCCAGTGTAGCACATGCACACACACACATGCACGCATACACACGCACGCACACACACACACACCAACTTCTGCACCTGAAACGTCTCTCTAAAAATGCTAGGTGTTTTGTTTCCCCGCTAAAGACTTAGCAGGCAGGCTCCTCTCGCCAGAGAAAACAGAATGGCTGTTTGTTTTAACGGTCGCTCCATCCCGAGGTGTTCTACCCGCACCTCCAACAACCTGACACGAAAATACAAAACCGATAAAACCTGAGACGCCTTTGACAACTAAAACGATGTTTTACGTTAATTTAGGTATGCTTTCCTCGAGCTGCAAGCGAGGAACACCTCCAGACATTTTTCACTCGACTGTTTTTCTAAGGATTGACATTTTGTGGAAACGTATCCCTCGGCTGAATCTCTTCATAATATACCACTGTAGTATTTAAACAATATATCACTCGACACCAGCCTTCGCATAGGTCTTGCTCAGTATGTGTTATACGGGGCTGCTAAGAATGAAAAATTTGAAGCAATATGCTGTGTTAAAAGAATGCATACTATCTAATATCTTACTTGGCGCACCGCTGAGCACAAGAGCGCTTAGCCTACCACATTACAGGACAGTGCGCTCATCTGGGACACATTCCTCCCAGAGTCCCTCCTGTGGGTGATTTGTGATTGGGTGATTTGTGAGTGACACCTTCCTGTTAGGGATACTGTGGACGTCTGTGGTGAGACAGATTCGGTCTGCTGATGGAATATTGAAATATGCCTCACACACACACACAGGCACGCACGCACACACACACACACACAAAGAAACACAGAGCCACACACAAAGGCGCACGTGGCTGTCAACATTACTGACACCTCCGCCGACAACCCACACAGGTATTGGTAAAAAAAATAAACACCTGGACGAGAAACCCATCATACCCTCGACTTCTCCTCCTCCTCCTCCTCCATTATGGCCTTCATTTCCTGAGGGAACTGGCGGGGAGCACGGAACATCACATGGTTTAGGTTTACAAAGAAAATCAACTGCAGTTGTTGGAGGGCAGCGATTTAACCGAAATAGGTACTTGAATCACTTTTATGGATGGTAGGAGTTTACAGCCTTAATGCATATTTATATGCTCTGGCTCGCAGTGCGGGGGGATAAATCACTCTGCTATCAGCCGGGAGGAAAGAGAGAGGAGAGGAGGGGAGGGAAGGAGAGGGGAGAGGACAGAGAAGGAGAGGAGAGGGAGGGGAGGAGAAGAGGAGAGGAGAGAGGCGAGGGGAGAAGGGAATGGAAGGACGTAGTGAAGCGTTTCTTTTGACAGTATTGGCCGGGTACACAGACAACAGGAAAAGTGCGCAGTAGGAGCGGCGATGGAAAGTCGTCTGCGAACGCCTGGCGACTAGTAAGGTCTGAAAGATCAGCGTGAAGTAGACAGCACAACACAGAGGTGAAGAGTGTGAGGTAGACAGCCCAACACAGAGGTGAAGAGTGTGAGGTAGACAGCCCAACACAGAGGTGAAGAGCGTGAAGTAGACAGCCCAACACAGAGGGGAAGAGCGTGAAGTAGACAGCCCAACACAGAGGTGAAGAGTGTGAGGTAGACAGCCCAACACAGAGGTGAAGAGTGTGAAGTAGACAGCCCAACACAGAGGTGAAGAGCGTGAAGTAGACAGCCCAACACAGAGGTGAAGAGTGTGAAGTAGACAGCCCAACACAGAGGTGAAGAGCGTGAAGTAGACAGCCGAACACAGAGGTGAAGAGCGTGAAGTAGACAGCCCAACACAGAGGTGAAGAGCGTGAAGTAGACAGCCCAACACAGAGGTGAAGAGCGTGAAGTAGACAGCCCAACACAGAGGGGAAGAGTGTGAGGTAGACAGCCCAACACAGAGGTGAAGAGCGTGAGGTAGACAGCCCAACACAGAGGTGAAGAGCGTGAAGTAGACAGCCCAACACAGAGGTGAAGAGCATTTCTGAGAGCCAAGTCACAACCACGAGAACCCCATCTTAGACCTACTCGTCCATGATGGCGATGAAGTCAAAAGACAGTGGTGCTAGTACTTAATGATCACACTGGCCCCATCTCTCTCTCTCTCTCTCTCTCTCTCTCTCTCTCTCTCAGGCTAACTTAATTTAGGCATCGAAAACCAAAGCTAAACCCCCATCAGCCCTCTGTCAAAGACCCTAATTAGGCGACAGACCATGGCCAGCTGTTCACTCTCGCGTTTGGCGGGAGAGGAAAAAAGAGGTGTCCATCACCTGGGAGGTGAACGCTTTAGCGATATGAAATACTCTGACTGATACCTCACTCTAAACTCACGGTCCTTTCAACTTCCTGTCATGATGTGGCCCTTTTTTTTTTCTTTAAAAAAAACAACCCGGGCAGAGATGGATTCCCAGAGAGAGAGATTTGGGTAACGGTTCTAGTACCGGCCCAGTGCTGAGTCACCTCTCTTGTGGTGTTCCACCACCGACGAAGAGGAATAGTATCCATTTGGATAATAAAAATGAAAGGAGTGAGAGATAGGGGAGAGTGAGAGAAGAAGAGAGTGAAGGAGAGAGCAGGGGGAGGAGAGAGGGAGAGAGAGAAAAGAGAGGGGGGGAGGGAAGCTGTCTGAGGTTACAGTTACATGCCGACATGTTTTTGTTTTGTTCCTCACACCTCGACTCGAACCGTACACCTGACCCCTTCCGGCAAACACACCCCGTAAAATTGTTCTGTCTGGCGATGGTTTCTTCGTTCTGTATATCTTAAAACCCATCACCTTGTGTGTGTGTGTGTGCGCGTGTGTGTGATCCATCCCCAGGCTTCAAAGGTGATCTGATGAACACCCCAAAACCTGCTGCTCTCTCTGGATCAGCGGCCATGTCTGCTTCCATCACCCACCTGGCTAGAAAGGGCCCCCTCCTCATCCAGTCCCCCCCCCCCCCCCAGCAGGCTGTCATCCCTGGTGTGGGCCGCAGAGTGGAGGAGGGTGGGGGGAAGATGGAGGGAGGAGGAAGGAAGGAAGGGAGAGAGGTCTGTTTGTTAGTGTTTGATTAGAGAAGCAGGTTCTCTAATTGTGCCAGGTGGCGGTGGGGGGGCCAGGCTCTTAACGCCCGGCCTAGGGCTGAATTTGTAGCTCTCTCTCACACTCACAAACACACACACACACACACACACACACACACACACACACACACACACACACACACACACACAAACACACAAACACACACACAAGAGCTGAACCTGATGGCGGAGTGCTCGGTAGGAGTGATGCTCGAGGTGAAGAGGTTGCTGATTGGGCCAATGATTGATAGAGCCTCCGGATGAGTATTTTCATCTGAGCCTGATAATAAAAACAATAAGAAACAACATGGTGAGAATGACATTTCGCTTGAACCGTAGGTTCTAAAGTAGCTGCCCTGGTATGCTTGCTCTAAAGAGACTAATGCACCCATTAAACAAAATCATGAAAGCTGAAGAACAGACAGTGAACTTTGTTGCGTTGCTACGGTTTTCAGAGCATAAATTCAGAGACCGTTTTATAGTCCAGGATATGGCGCCTGGACCTAAGTTCATAAGCACAGCTCACCACTAGAAGGGCAGCAGAAAAATACTTTCTCCTAAATGTATTTCCCTTAAATCATTTAATCTCCTTTGATGTGGCATTCTTAGTCTTTGGGACAGGAAACCAGACTATTTCCAGAGAGAGAGAGAGACACAGAGAGAGAGAGAGAGAGAGAGAGAGAGAGAGAGAGAGAGGGAGAGAGAGAGAGAGAGAGAGAGAGAGAGAGAGAGAGAGAGAGGATGGAGGAAAGAGGGAGATGGGGGAAAATGTTTGAAGCAGCCGAGAGCTAGGATGATAATCCAAAGCATAAACAGAATCTCGGGACAAAAAGACGAAACAGCAGCGCGGAAGAATCAACGCTAAGCCTTTTCACAGCAGGTACCTAGCCTACTGTTCGCCGCTTGTCGCCTTGCGCGGATTTCGGAGAGGAGGAGCGGGGAGGAGGCGGAGAGGAGTTAGGGTACAGGCACGGCGCCAAATGCAAATACGGGGAAATAAAAGGCGCTAAATCTCCACTGTGCCACTTCGCACACGAGCCTACGTGTTGAACGAAAGCTGTTACCATAAACATAATGTTCCTGTGGAAAATGGGCCGAGCAACAACAGATGGTTAAGAGCATTAGGGAGATACCTGCCAAACGGTGCTCTTCACCACCTCTCTGGTCCTGTTAGACGCAGAGCCCGAATGGCATATGGCGGGCTTAATACTGACTGCTATTTCATAATTATACTTTGCATTAATCTAATAATTAATTACAAACACATCAACTTTGTACAAGGCATGTGTGTGCAATCATGAGCACAGTTTGAGAGAGATGGTCCATATGGAGGACTCTAGCCGTATACCGCTGACGGCAATATCGCAGTAGATCACACAGATGCATTTGCTTTGTTGATGGACCCCGCATGTTTTAGATACCAGCAAACATAATAATAGTAATACAATTACAGTATAATATAATACATACTGTAGCCTACAATAGCAATAGTATAGTACTAGCTGAGAGCTAGTAGAAGTCCTGTCCGTGAGACTTCTGGGCACCAAACCAAACTGTCTTACAGGTAGGTTAGTTCCCTCCAAGCAGACTCGGGTTCATGGTGTCCAGCCAGTGAGGGGACGCACTGAACAGTCTGATGGCGGCTGGTAGGAAGGAGTGAGGAGTAAGTGCGTAGAGCAACGTGTCAGGGCCGGTGTGCCTGTTGAAGGTGAAGAAGACATTGTCGGTGATGGTCCTCCTCGGTTTGGGCAGCATATTGTTCTCACCACAACTGCTATGGATTACAAACATTGCCCATAAACTCGCTGGCCTACTTCCCCCAACGCTGTCCTCACACTGCACACAACCATGAAGTAGACGGCACCTGCTCCAGCAGACCGGTAGGACATGTTGACCATTGTTCTACTGTACATCAAAGGCCCCGAGCCTCCTCAGGAAGTAGAGTGGACTCTGTCTCTTCTTGTAAACGGTCTCGCTGTTTCCTGCCCATTCCAGCCTGTTGTCCAGGTGCACACACCTAGGTTCCTGTGTGACTGGACAACTTCAATATTAACCCCCATGGATGGAAACATTGCATTTATGTTGTTTTGCAGTCATATTTTTGATGTATATGTCCCCCGTGCTGGTGAGACAAAATTGTGTGTGATTAAAATGGGAGGGAAAGAATGAGACAGAGAGAGAGAGAGACAGAGAGAGAGAGAGAGAGAGAGAGAGAGAGAGAGAGAGAGAGAGAGAGAGAGAGAGAGGAAGAGAGTGGGAGGAATGGCATGTTGCACATAAGAGGACCAGGCTTGGAGGACAGGAGAGAGCCTTCTGTAACACAAAACAATACAAGAGCTTCCTCATCTAACAACGGAGCATGAGACACAGAGAGAGAGAGAGGGATGAAAAGAGAGAGGAAGAAGGAGAAACAGAGAACGAGAAGAGGCAAAAAAAACACGGAAAAAGAACGCATACCAGGAAGAGATTCCACACCTTCTTCTCATTTTGGCCCATGTGTCAAAGCAAGCTGTCAGGAGAGGTTGTAAACGACTGTGTATCGATGAAACAACGCCCTGCACTGCCTTCCTGTGGATGATGCATAACCCGTCAGATCCACAATGAACAGAGCGTAGCCAGCTGACACGCGGCTGTGTATATTGTTCTTTTGTGATTGCACCAAACTTCCCCTCATTAGCCTTCATTCCTCTCCGAGTGCTCAGTTCAAGGAGGTGGAACGCATGAGAGCTTTCTGGCAGAGAGGAGAGGAGGGGAGAGGAGGAGGGGAGATTAGGAGAGAGGAGGGGAGGGGAGATAAGGAGAGAGGAGGGGAGAGGAGCTTAGGAGAGAGGAGAGGAGGGGAGATGAGGAGAGAGGAGAGGAGGGGAGATGAGGAGAGAGAAGAGGAGGGGAGATGAGGAGAGAGGAGGGGAGATGAGGAGAGAGAAGAGGAGGGGAGATGAGGAGAGAGGAGAGGAGGGGAGAGGAGGAGAGAGCAGGGGAGGGGAGATGAGGAGAGAGGAGGTGAGGAGAGAGGAGAGGGCGGCCGTAGAGCAGAGCAGTTAGTAGTGTGACAGGTAGTACAGTACGTAATGGCATAATATCACACATCTTGCCCTCCAATTTCTGTTCCAGAAGGGGTGTATCACCTCACCTCAACACATAGGTCTGTGTGTGTGTGTGTGTGTGTATGTGTCAGAGAGGGAGAGAGAGACAGATACAGTAGAGTGTGTGTGTGTGTGTGTGTGTGTGTGTGTGTGTGTGTGTGTGTGTGTGTGTGAGAGAGAGAGTCAGATACAGTAGAGTGTGTGTGTGTGTGTGTGAGAGAGAGACAGACAGATACAGTAGTGTGTGTGTGTGTGCGTGTGTGTGTGAGAGAGAGAGAGAGAGAGAGAGAGAGAGACAGAGACACAGATACAGTAGTGTGTGTGTGTGTGAGAGAGAGAGAGAGAGAGAGAGAGAGAGAGAGAGAGAGAGAGAGAGAGAGACAGATACAGTAGAGTGTGTTTGAAAGTGTGTGTGTGTGTGTGGCTAAATCAAGCAGAGAGAGGCGTGTCATGAATAATGCATGGCAGCGAAGAATGATGAGAGACAGAGGGCGACATAAGAGGAGATGTGAGAGCAGCTCACTGGACCCTGGACACCGTCTCACCAGAGCCCGTCAGACAGCTCCAGACCACATCTGGACCAGTACTGGCAACTAGGATCCCTTCGCATAATGGTTGCTTTTGAATGTGGCTACTGTACATGTTATTGTCATTTGACCAAATGCTGGGCAGGACACAGCACAGGTAGTTGACCTTTAGAAGCCATTTAAAGGAATCCATAAAAACCCATGGGTCATATACAGGCCCCAATAGCCTGGTGGGTCGTAGGTGGGTTACTGCGCGCGCGCACACACGCACACGCACACACACACACACACACACACGTGGACAAGGAAGATATAATCACATTCAAGAGCATGGCCTGTCTGATTGGCTGGCCATCACATTGGATCTGCAGGTCAATGACAAAGGAAAAAATAGCCAAGAGAGAATCATGACAATCTATTTAAAACTATGCTTGATCCAACTCAGGAACAGTCAGGGCATTTGATGGGATGTGTAGTGTGCTGACAACATTGATTGGGAAAAAAAAATCACTTATTGCTTACCACAAACATAGTCATCATCAAGGTTTCCGGAGACTAAGACATCACCTCCATTGATAGGCCCCTTCTGAACCAATCATCAGTCTGTTACCGCCCTCTGCTGGATAAAGCAGGACATTGTTGGGCATCTGAAGAAATGACCATCAAAATCTCAAATTCCTCCTGAATGCTCGGGGGCCAGAAAAGTGAGCTGTAAAAATTCTTCCCTGACCCCTCTCAACGAGGCGATCGAGCAAGCTCCTGGAGTATGTTTATTAATTCCTGGATGGAGTATGTTTTTTTAATTACTTTATGGTGTTAAATATGCATTTCTATTGTTTAATGCACAAACAAAAGCATACTGAAACAGATTGATAGGGAGTCTGGCTGGGTGTATCGAGGAAGGGTAACAGAGCTGTTCCAGGTTGGCTGTGGAAAGGCATGGGCTGGCCTGTACAAGCACATTGTACATGGGTGGATTCACACACACATACAAGCATAGTCTACACAATCATTTCCAGGCCTAAAATCACTGGAAACGCCTATGTGCAGCCACCTTTGATTCCAATTCCATCATTACGTTTGCCGACGACACAGCAGTGATAGGCCTGATCTCCAGTCATGATGAGAGGGTCTACCTGGAGGAGGTGAGGCTCCTGACCCAAGGGTGTCAGGAAAACAACCTCCATCTGAACGTCAGCAAGACAAAGGAGATGCTGGTGGACTTTGGGAGGAAGCAGGAAAGGAACTACACCCCCTTCATCATCAACGGGACCCCTGTAGAGAGTGGACAGTTTCAATACATTAGTGTCCAGATCAGTGCCCGTCATAGTGAACTGAGCTCACACTGTGGTGAGGATAGCACATCGGAGATCACCTCAGACAACAGGAAATCCAGAGCGTCCCAAAAGATACAACAGACCTCCTACGCATGCGCGATGATGAACGGACTGGGAATATCACCACCTGGTACAGGAACAGCAGCATAATGTACAGGATCGCAAGGCCTACAGAGTGGTAGCCTATGGTCAGCTGAGCATACCTTAGCGTGGGCACTCCCTCACCTCGAGGACATCGAGCCAGGAGATGACTGCGCACAAAAAGAGATGGAAACCCTCAAACCGAGCTGCACTTTTTAACTACCTGCCAACTGTACCAAGACACCAGAGACACGCCCCACAGATTAGGCTAACTAACTACACTAACTAGAGGGGCTTGCACTCAGAGTGCAGACCTCCGCCCCCCCCAACTGCTCTCCCCTTTCCACACACCCCCCCCCCCTTTCCTCCCACCTCCCACCACCACCTCTCATGCGCTGTGCTCTCCTACTGGCTTTTTGAATTGGTTACTGTAGCACCACCTGTAGTTTCCTCTTTCTGCTTGACATCTTTCCCCTCCGATTTCCAAAACGTTGCTAGTTTTGTGAAGACTTCCAATTCACATTCATTAACAGCCAAGCAGAGCTGGCTGTTAAGATGTACATTTGAGATGGGAGTTATACAGCCAATGACATGTTAGATCTATAGTCTATAGGCGAGATCTAGTTTTCTATGAAGTCAATCATTTAAATGTGCAGACACTATTTTCATCCACCTGAAAGTGCAGTTTACTTTGAATGCTTGAAGTTTAGCCTACATTATCGTTTAAATGCAAGTTGAGACACTAGTCTATAACAGGTGTCACTGTGTTGCTTGGCAGTATTGCCTTTACGCTCACTTGCCCATGCTGGGTTCGATCTTGGCTGTACAGAAATCATCACACTTCACACTAACATAAAGCATACATAAAGCATTAAACATGGTAATTTAGCGGACTCTATTGAGGTAGCCTACATAATGCATCGCTTCAGCTATCCACACAAATGAGAAATATACCGTTATGGTGCATTCCATTTGTCTTGGGAGGTGCGAGTGGGAACTGGCAATGGTCACTCCCGAGGGCAGCGTTCCAGTTGCAACTAGGGTTGCCAACCGTCCCTTGAAATACGGGATCGTCCCGTATTTGGAAGATAAAACACCCGTCCCTTACTGAAATGATACGGGACGCAGTTTGTCCCGTATTTTGGGGACTCGATAAATGACAGAGCGATTTATATGAGAAATGTCTAATGTGCTGTGCGTGAATGTGTAACGGAGGATATGTATATGTTATTTCAATGGCTTATTTGACCAAAATCCTTCATTCTGTGGTCCTATCATTCTATGCTTTTCTTTTGAAATTGAGACTTTTATTTTGTTTTGACGCGATGCATATTGGGTTTGCATAGCTCTAGCAGTCAATCTGGTTCTGACCATCAGAGAGGTGAGTCATGTTGAACAAGCTGCACTTCTGGAGTAATCTGTTTTATATAATTAGTTGTAGATCGGTCGTGAGGAGAAGGTGTGATTAATATTATCTTTGATAAAGTTGATGTATGAGCTTGGTGCATGTTTTTCATTGTTAATGAGTTTAGCAAAGTTATACTGAGACCGTATCGTTGCTAGCTAGCTCAGTTGGCTAACGTAGGTTCGCGCACTTTTTCTTTGTTCGTAGAGGTCTGCTCCGTGGTAACCTGTATGCTGTATGCTGTATGTGTGTGTGTGCAAACCATTACAGGTACAGTGGAATTATTATTGTAATCTATTTCTTTCATTTTGGTCTCAGTGAATTTCCCTTTTTGTTTAATGTGTGAATAGCAATCTGATTCTGACCATCAGAGAGAGGTCTGCTCCGTGGTAACCTGTATGCTGTATGCTGTATGTGTGTGTGTGCAAACCATTACAGAGAGAGAGAGCGAGAGAGAGGCCCGGGATTTAATAAAAGAATGGTTTATCCAAGAAGTCGTCAGGATCATCATTCACCAACAAAAGACATTCGTAGCACCAGAGACACAAAGCATAGTCGGCCCAAACCGGCTACATTGGTGCCGTGACCCGGATACTGCAAGCATCGATGCCATCCCGATCACCGTGGGAAGCTTGTCCTCACCATCCAAGTTGGTTCCTCTCAACTGTGTAGGATATCCCTTTGTATATGCTTTAATGGACAATTAATTGATATAGTCAAACATTTTAAGAGTCAAGTGTAATATTTTTTTTTCTCTTGTTTTGAGGTTGACATTACCTAGTATTATATCTTGGTATTTTCTTTTCTTGCATATTGTGTGTCATGGAACCAACAGCTAGTTCAGAGAGAGCTGGGGTTTCTGATGGGGAGAGTTATTCCAGTGTAGGCTTTGGGAGAGGATGGTTTTTAAGGGATGACCCACAGACACCCAGGGTGGGTGGGTTGGGAACCCCCAGGTTTTGTTCCACTCGTGTCCTGGTCCCGCCGTGTGGGCTGCAAGCCCCAGAGATAATGTCTCATCCTGAGACCCCCCAGCAACGCACCCCAGCATCTCATGTTGAGTTGAGTACTCTCATCTCAGAACTGGCCAATCAGATTGGTCAGTCAATAGCAGACAAACTGCAGAGTGGGAAACCTGCCAGTGAGTCTGTGTCTACAGCGACATATCAGTCAGTACAGGGACCTGAGTTGAATTTGTCTGGGGTGAAACTCGTAATGCAGTCAGATGTTAAGGAGCCACCGATCTTCAGGGGTGATGGTGGTGACAAATACTCTATTCGTGAGTGGGTGGAAACGGTGGGGATGTATCTTTCCAAAAGAAACACACCTAGACACCAGCAGTCACAAGAGATATTAGCTAGGCTAATGGGGAGGGCAAGGGATGTAGTTAGGGTCACACTACGCAACAACTCTACACTTGACCCCATCCAGACTCCCGACCTGATCTTTGACATACTGAAGCAACACTTCAGCGAGCTGTCTTACTCCTCCATGCCTATGGCAGACTTCTATAATACCAGGCCACTACTAGGTGAGGGGGTGATGGATTACTGGATCAGACTAAACAACGCCATTGATGTAGCGGATGAATGTTTGAAGAGACAGGGGCGCATTG
This sequence comes from Borostomias antarcticus, assembly GCF_949987555.1. Classification (NCBI taxonomy): domain Eukaryota; kingdom Metazoa; phylum Chordata; class Actinopteri; order Stomiiformes; family Stomiidae; genus Borostomias; species Borostomias antarcticus. Next base: position 26,327,271 of record NC_140235.1, on the reverse strand, counting down.
TTGAGAACTCAGGACGTGAAGTGTCGATGATGTTCATAAAGTACTGTCCAGACCCCGTACTCTCCAACAGGCTTAGCATCAAAGCAGCTGAGGAGTGGATGAGCAGTGAGGTTCAGGAGCGCATCGACAACTTCCAGCGTGAACTCAGGACCCGCACTCAGGTCAGTTCTCTAGCCCTACAGAGACATATGGGCAGCCACGCCCAGACAGGGATGTCACAGGACAGGGAGACACCCCAGGCTATGCAGGTCAGTCCTGTCCCTCAGCTCTCACAGACCTCGCATGCAGCAACGTTCCTTTTGGCCCCAGACGCAGCTTCCGCCTCACAGTTCTCGCCGACAGCAGCCCAATTCACTCCAGCTCCGACCGCTACTCCTGCTCTGCATTCTTCCCAGGTGCCGATGTACTCCCGCGCTGAGTATGCGCCCACCTCTCAGCTCATGCATTCGCCAGCATATCCCTCAGCTGTCCAACTTGCTCCTGAGTCAGGGATACCATCCACTCCAGCGGTTGACATGAATGGTATGCGTGCTCTACTCAGTCTCTTGGATCGCATGATGACACAGAATGTACAGGTTGCTGCCTCAGCGCTGACCCCATCACAACAGGTCACTCCAGGGTTCTTTCAGAGGAGGAACTGTAAGGTCTGTGGTGACTCCAGACATTCCACACTCATGCACTGTAGGAAGGATAACCTGTGTCTCTCATGCTTCAGTCCTGGTCATTGGAAGAGGGACTGTGACAGAAATGGACAGAGACAAATGGGTCAGACTGGCACCAACCGGGATCAGCCGGGAAACTAAGGCACCCACATTTGGAGAGGGGCAGTGTGGGGGGTGAAGATAAAGCCCTCAGTGAAGATAAATCAAATCTTGAGCTTCTCTATGTCAACACATGTTCAGCTATGCCAGAATATCAAGTCGTGGTTCAAGGATCGGCAGAGGTGCCTGCCTTCAGTGAGTTGTTTTATACTCAGGTGACAGTGAATGGCACGGTGGAACTGAAGGGAATGATAGATTCAGGATCCATGGCTTGCACTCTAAATGAGGAGGCGGAATGTAAACTCAGAGAAGCTGGAGCTCTGGGAAGACCCCAATCAGCGGAACGTATTGTACTTGTTGGCTGCGGAGGAAAGGAAACGCACCCCAAATATATATATGACTTGACGCTGACTGTTTATGGACAGAACTGTACCGTGCCTGTTCTGGTGGTAGCAGGTCAGCGCGACGAGCTCATCGTCGGGTCGAATGTCCTCAAACACCTGATGCGTGTCATGAAAGACACTGATGACTACTGGAGACTCATATCTGCGGGCAGCAAGCATTTGCCTCTTGATTATGAGCAGTTCTTGGATATGATGTCATGTACCACCAGATGGAGGGGAATGGATGTCCCTAACAAGATCGGCACCGTGAAGCTGCCTCGAGCTATTACACTGCTCCCACAGAGTGAACATCTTGTATGGGGGAGGCTACCCAGCAATGTGCCTGTTTCTCCTGGCAGCACAGTCATTGTGGAGCCTACCACCTCCAAGTCTGGTCAGAGAGACGTTCTGGTTGGTCGGGTCATCACACCTATGTGGGGGGATAGGTGGGTGCCCATGAAGATGACAAACCTCTCATCAAAACCGGTCACCCTGAAGCGCAACTCTAAGGTTGCAGATGTATCCACTTGTCTGGCAGTGGAGGACCTGGACATTCAACATGGCTCCTGCGGATTGGGGGCCAGGAAGCCAGAAAAGGTCAGTAAGCCAACCGCCACAGATGCTGACATCAAAGACAGGCTCGCCAGCCTGGGTCTGAGCGACCTTGACATTGACTCATGCCAGACCAGCTTCAACTCTAAGAGAGAGCTTGTTGAGCTGATTGAAGAGTATGAAGACATCTTCTCCAGACATGCCCTTGACTGTGGCAAAGCAGAAGGGTTCACACACCGCATCCGCCTGACAGACGACCGTCCGTTCCGCATGCCGTATAGGAGAGTTCCTCCTGCACACTACCAACAGCTCCGGCAAGTGCTCACGGAGATGGAAGAGATGGGGATCATCCGCAAGTCCATCAGTGAGTATGCATCTCCTCTCGTTCTGGTCTGGAAGAAGGATGGTGGACTGAGGATCTGTACGGACTTCAGATGGCTGAACGCTCGGACTCTGAAGGATGCCCATCCGCTCCCTCACCAAGCAGACTGCCTTGCAGCGCTCGGAGGCAATGCCTTCTTCAGCACGATGGACCTAACCGCTGGGTTTTATAATATCCCCATGTGTGAGGAAGACAAAAAGTACACTGCCTTTACCACACCGACTGGTCTCTACGAGTACAATAGAATGCCTCAAGGGCTCTGCAACAGTCCAGCTTCCTTCATGAGGATGATGGTAAACATCTTCGGTGATCTCAACTACACCAGTCTGCTCTGCTACTTGGACGACCTCCTTGTCTTCGCTCCCACGGAGGAGGAGGCACTTAGCAGGCTCCAAGTGGTTTTCCAGAGGCTGAGGGAGAACAATCTCAAACTTAGCCCGAAGAAATGTCATCTGCTGCGGAAGTCCGTCAGGTTCCTTGGTCACGTGATTGACCAGAGTGGTGTGGCTGTGGATCCAGACAAGGTAGATGCCATTTCTAAGATGCGGAGGGAGGCACTGATGGAGGATGACGGTTGCACTCCATCCGTCAGGAAACTGAAATCCTTCCTGGGCATGGTCTTCTTCTACCAGGGCTTCATCCCTGGATGCTCGGCCATCGCCAAGCCACTGTTCGCCCTAACAGCAGGCCAGAAGAGGAAGGGAAGGACTAAGAGTCGACCTCTGGGTCATGCTAACAAGAGTGCTGGCATGTTCAGGAAGTTGAATTCCGCAGATTGGACCCCTGCGTGTGAGAATGCCTTTAACAGGCTCAAGAGTGAGCTCCTCAGCTGTGCTGTACTGGCTCATCCAGACTTTTCAAGACCCTTCATCCTCTCTGTAGATGCATCACTGGATGGCCTAGGAGCTGTGTTGTCTCAGCTGCCTGCTGGAGAAGTTAAGGCACGCCCCCTTGCCTTTGCTAGTAAGACCCTCAGCAAGTCGCAGCAGAGATACCCGGCCTATCGTCTCGAGTTTATGGCCTTAAAGTGGAGTGTGACAGAGAAGTTCAGTCACTGGCTGAAAGGGCACGACTTCACAGTGTGGACAGACAACAATCCACTCACCTATATACTGTCCAAACCCAAGCTGGATGCCTACGAGCAGAGGTGGGTGAACAAGCTGTCGTCTTACAACTTTGACCTGAAGTACATCCCAGGCCCTAAGAATGTTGTGGCAGACGCACTGAGCCGCACTCCCTTCGTCTCTTCTGTTAGCAATCGTCTCATTCAAGAGCCCTATGAGAGTTTGGAGCAGGAAGCAGAAGGTGCTGAGGCTGACCGAGTACAGGAGGTTTTCAGACAAGGGACCCAGCACTTCCAGTTGGTCCAGCAGGCTGACTCGGCCAAAGACACTACTGGCTCCTGGAGCTCATCGGAGGTCAAGGCTGCTTTGTTACATCATAGTAACTGGGAGACGACTGCAGAGATTAGAGCTGTTCACCTCACCCACCATGTCCAACAACTTCAACCTACTGGTCAGGATGCCCTGCCTTCACTTACTTCACGTGAGCTGGAAGACCACCAACTCCAAGACCCTGCTGTCTCAAGTGTCCTGCCATTCGTTGTTCGTCGCCGCCGCCCTTCCAGGCGGGAGAGGTGTGGTATGGATGCCAGGGTTTTGGCCTTGCTCAAGCACTGGGAGAAGCTTAAGGTCCAGGATGGGATGCTGTACAGAGAGACAAAAGACCCTGTGAGCAAGATAAAGAGGCTTCAGTTTGTGCTGCCAGCCACTTTGAGGGAAAAGGCGCTGGAAGGAGTTCACGACAGGGCGGGACATCAGGGTCAAGTCAGGACCCTCCATCTATCAAGGCAGCGGTTCTTCTGGCCAAACATGGAAAGAGATGTGAAGGAGTATGTCCGGTGCTGTGAGAGGTGTGTGCTGGCCAAGTCTCCAGAGCCTTCTGCACGAGCCCCACTGGAGAGCATAAAGACCTCAGCCCCCATGGAACTCGTCTGCATCGACTTCTGGTCAGCGGAGGACAAGAATAAGAGCTCTGTTGATGTCCTTGTGGTGACTGACCACTTCACAAAAATGGCTCACGCCTTTCCCTGCAGGAACCAGACCGCCAAACAGATCGCAAGGAAATTGTGGGACAATGTCTTCTGTGTTTATGGCTTCCCTGAGCGCATCCACTCAGACCAGGGTGCCAACTTTGAGAGTGAGCTAGTGTCTGAACTGTTGCAGCTGTCCGGCATTGCTAAGTCCCATACCACAGCCTATCACCCTATGGGCAACGGCTGCACAGAGCGTTTCAACCGCACACTAGGCAATATGTTGCGTGCCCTCCCTCTCAGAGCCAAACAGGAATGGCCACAACAGATCCAGACACTGACCTTCGCCTACAACGCGACTGCTCATGAAACCACTGGATATGCACCGTTCTACCTGATGTTTGGCCGTGTCCCAAGGCTTCCTGTAGACGTCATATTCAAGTCCGTCCTGCATGACCCTATTGTGACCGATTTCAGTAGCTACTCAAAGTCTCTTCTTTCCTACCTGGCTGAGGCCTCTGGAATAGCTCAGCAGCACACCGTCAGGGAACAAGAACACCAGGCCCGTCAGTACAATAAGAAGGTCAAGGGAGTCTCTCTGCATGTTGGGCATCGAGTGCTGCTGGCCAACAAAGGGGAAAGGGGGAAGAAGAAGCTGGCTGATAAGTGGGAACCAGAGGTGTATACTGTTCTCGAAAGGAACCCCAAAACTCATATCTACAAAGTCAGTGATGGTTCAGGCCGGTGCAAAGTTGTGCACAGGAACCTACTGTTGGATGTGAGCTTCCTCCCTGTCCGGAAACCTCCTGAGAGTCAATCAGTGTACAGCTCATCTAGTGCCGGTGGTTCCAGCTTCCAAGGGGAGATGGATGGACTCAGTCTGGAGGTAGAGTCATCTCAAGAGCGGACATCCCTGTGGGTCCAGTCTGAGTCAGGTCATGCTGTTGACAAAGACACAGTGGTGGAGGAGCCTGTTTCTCAACTCACTAATGACGCTGATACCCGCTGTGATGAGGCTGACGGGGTGGACAATAACTATATTGCCCCTGACTTACAGACTGACACGGTCCTCACTCAGGTCAGTCTTCCCCTTGGCTCTGATGAGACACAGACGGTTCCCAGCAACGACTCTGTCATACCTCAAATCTCTGGTCACCATCATGACGACCCACAGCTCGTACCTGGGCATGACTCTACCCAAGTTACGGTCAGAGATGGGATAGCTACAAGAGCCGGGAGGGTAGTCAAGCCAGTCAACAGGCTTATAGAGAACATGGTTCAGAGGGCTGTTGCATGCCGATTGTTGCTGCTACACAGGGCTCAGTCAGTAGCGTAGAGAGTGTTGTCTCCACTTCAGTTTGTGTTGTTATTGTTTTTGAGACACTATCAGACATAAGTGCCAGAGGACCGGGTATAGTAAGGTGTAGGCTGCATCTTTATGTTCCAGAAGGGTTGGAGGCCTGATCAACCTCCCTACTGTTTTCTGATCTGTTTTCACAGGTAGTTTTTAACTGAACTCAAAGATTAGATCTTTGATAGTTGGTCCAGGAGGGCGAAGGTGTCATCATAAATCTATAGTGTTTAAATGAAGCTTTGATGCTGAAAGATGCTGGTGAAATTTAGCAATTCAAGGTGTTCAGGATTTTGGCAAATTTAAGGAGGGGAGAATGTAACGGAGGATATGTATATGTTATTTCAATGGCTTATTTGACCAAAATCCTTCATTCTGTGGTCCTATCATTCTATGCTTTTCTTTTGAAATTGAGACTTTTATTTTGTTTTGACGCGATGCATATTGGGTTTGCATAGCTCTAGCAGTCAATCTGATTCTGACCATCAGAGAGGTGAGTCATGTTGAACAAGCTGCACTTCTGGAGTAATCTGTTTTATATAATTAGTTGTAGATCGGTCGTGAGGAGAAGGTGTGATTAATATTATCTTTGATAAAGTTGATGTATGAGCTTGGTGCATGTTTTTCATTGTTAATGAGTTTAGCAAAGTTATACTGAGACCGTATCGTTGCTAGCTAGCTCAGTTGGCTAACGTAGGTTCGCGCACTTTTTCTTTGTTCGTAGAGGTCTGCTCCGTGGTAACCTGTATGCTGTATGCTGTATGTGTGTGTGTGCAAACCATTACAGGTACAGTGGAATTATTATTGTAATCTATTTCTTTCATTTTGGTCTCAGTGAATTTCCCTTTTTGTTTAATGTGTGAATAGCAATCTGATTCTGACCATCAGAGAGAGGTCTGCTCCGTGGTAACCTGTATGCTGTATGCTGTATGTGTGTGTGTGCAAACCATTACAGAGAGAGAGAGCGAGAGAGAGGCCCGGGATTTAATAAAAGAATGGTTTATCCAAGAAGTCGTCAGGATCATCATTCACCAACAAAAGACATTCGTAGCACCAGAGACACAACGCATAGTCGGCCCAAACCGGCTACAAATGCACTTTGTGAACGCGCTGAAGCTCATGGTCATGACTCAAATAATCGGACAGACATTCACATTCGGCATTTTAGGGACCGAGGTAAAAGTATGATCATGATCAAGAAATAAATCAATAACTTTGCCAATATTTGGCAGAAACACCTCAAACCACTTGTACATTATTCAAGGCATATATTATGTTTCTATGACAACCTTTGGTTTTTAATTTGAAGTCCACCATACAGTGTTGAACTATTTTGCACTGACAAAATAAATTCTTAAATGATAGGCTCTAATCTGTTTTCTGCGTATTCCTCAAAAATACAAAGCTGATCAAATTCAGGTTTGTGTGTAGTACATGGGCTTATTACAGATGCATGTCTGGTAGGACTTGTTACAACCAAGTATATGATAGGCTATGTTAAAGGTACAATGTGTGATTTCTAGCAACATCTAGTGGTGAAAATAGGTGGGGGAAAAAAACAGATTTGGCAGAAATCGAATATAATATGTTTAGTGTATAATGCCATGAATATACATTTCTTTGCATTTTCTTGATCTAGAATGAGCCCTTTATATCTCCATAGGAGCGAGTCTCTTCATGCAGGCTGTCATTTTGAATTCAATGTAAGTCAATGGTATATTCAGTTTCACCTAGATGTCGTTAAAAAATAAAATAAAATAAAAAACAATAATAATAAAGTAAATAATTCGGCTTGTGCCTCGCGGGTCTGGTAGGGTGTCCCTTATTTCAATTTCTGATAGTTGGCAACCCTAGTTGCAACAGCTGATCTCGTTATCAACAGCTAACTAGTAGCTCTAGCCTTTGTTAGCAAACAATTTGATGACAACGCACTAAGTGGTATTGTGCGCACAAAACACCATAATCAATAATAGCTTTAGCAGCTTGTTTATCGCTCTCTACACTGCAGCCAGTAGTCTCGTTAGGCCCAAGGCAAATTTTAAATATTGCCTATTTTAAATAATAACACTGCTGCAGCATCATCTTCCATCCGCCGGACGGAAAAATTATGGTAGGCGGGCTCTAGCGTTCTACCTTCCGGATCGAGCTGAAAAAGTAAATAGACACCAGCCTGTTGACGCGAGCATAACTGATCATGGCTGGATCATGGATGTATTATAAGAAGTGGATAAGGCATGCAAAGATGGTGGCCCATTCAATCCAATGAAAGTTGCTCAGTGGCGCATGAAGCAAACCCCCATGGCCAGGAACAGACAGTTTTTGGCGTAGTGGAGTGGATCATGGGTAGAATGGTGGGAGACACAATATAATGGGGGGAGGGGGCGATGGTCCACCAAAGATGTCCACCAAATCTAAGTTACACTTAGTATAGAGCTTGAAAATGTAAGGCAGTGGCTTGGGCTTGGGTGCGTAACAGACACACACCCATGCACACACACACACACACACAGGAAGGACAAGGGAAACCATCATTAGGGGTGTGACAATATATCGTGTCACGAAATATCGCTATATATAAACATAACGATATGTAACGTCGAGATGAAAGTGTCTTGTGATAGAATTATTATTTTTTAATAAAAAATATAAGAAAAAAAATAAATATGTAAAGTCACCCAGAAATGCGCTATATAAATTTGATGTATTGTTATTATAGGACTGGCCTCAAATGAGCTAGTATCACCTAACTCGTGCTCTCGTCTGTTCAGACAAAGCACGGAAAAAATGAGACAATCCTGATCAGGGCTTGTATTAGACAAAATATGTCCTGATATCGAGGGCATAATTCAAGTTATAAAACATTACAAAATTGAACTACAATGGGCAAACAGCACTCTTTTGCATTTTGTGTTTGAATAAAATAAAAATGTTCGTCATATATTCTGCATTCATTCATTTTGTTTAAAAAATATTGTTATAATGTATGTAATATCATATCGATATTGTGAACCCAATATCGGGTATTGCATAATGAGAGAAGTGTATCACCATACCCCTAATAATCACACTCAGGAGCACGGCCTGCCTGATTGGCTGGCCATCACACGGGATCAGCAGGTCAATGACAAAGGAGAAAATAGCCATCAGAGAATCATGACAGGAGGAATGTCCACTGGGATGTTTTTTTTTTTTTTTTTTTTTTTTTTAAACCATGCTTGATCCAACTCATTAACAGTCAAGACATTTGATAGGATTTGTAGGGTGCTTAGAACATTGTCTGGAAAAAAAAGTAATTTACCATGTCATTGCTTACCACAAACCCGAATATTAATCATTAAGGTTTCCCCCGAGACTGAGACATCACTTCCACTAATAGACTGATGATTCAGAAAGGGTGTTACCGCCCTCAGCTGGATAAAGCAGGAAGTTGTTTACCATATGAAGAATTGACCATCAAAATCTCCAATTCCATCTAAACGCTTAAGTATCATCTTATTAGTTGATTTCTACAATTATATACAGTAATAACACAGAAAACACATTTGTGCCATTTCTACAGTTAGAAAAAAGCCCCTCACAGTTCTTGATTTACAACTTTCAGTGTTTATTTCCCTAATATTTATATCACAAAGTCTTCAAAATACAGACCATCTTTTTGTATAGAAACTGTACATAAAAGCAAGGCACTATACATTGTTGAATTAATAACGAGGGATCCTCTCCTCTCTTCCTCGCCATAAATCCAAGCCTTTAAAATACAAGCGTTCTTATCTGAGCAACCTGATGACAGGACAGCAACACTCCGTACACCAGACCCATGTGGGATGTTTGTCTCTCAGTGAAATGGATGCATGTACAAACACACAGTTCTGGGCTAAAACAATCGGCATCCTGTCCATTATGAGCATAATACCACACAACATTCTCCAGACAAATAATACAAATACTCAAAAGGCTGTTTTTTTTAAATTCCTATATGGTTTAATATAAATATACATTTTTAATGTTTTAATACACAAAAGAAGAGCGTAATAAACAGGCTGACAGGGAGTCTGTGTGGAGGCAGGGAGTCTGTGTGGGTGTGTGGAGGCAGGGAGTCTGTGTGGGTGTGTGGAGGCAGGGATTCTGTGTGGGTGTGTGGAGGCAGGGATTCTGTGTGGGTGTGTGGAGGCAGGGAGTCTGTGTGGGTGTGTGGAGGCAGGGAGTCTGTGTGGGTGTGTGGAGGCAGGGATTCTGTGTGGGTGTGTGGAGGCAGGGAGTCTGTGTGGGTGTGTGGAGGCAGGGAGTCTGTGTGGGTGTGTGGAGGCAGGGAGTCTGTGTGGGTGTGTGGAGGCAGGGTAACAGACCTGCTCTACGGGCAGACAGCTGCTGTCAGGCAGGCTGTGGAAAGGCAGCGCCTGGCCTGTTCAAGCACACTGTACATAGCTACATGGGTGTATTCACACACAAACACGCGCACACGCACACACGCACGCACACACACGCACACATGCGCACACACATGCACACACACACACTCGCACACACACACGCGCACCTCTTGCCATGAAAAATGACAGGAAACAAACACCCAAATAAAAAGAGGAAAACAGAAAAACACAAGACAAGAAGCTGGCACACCTGGGCTCATCCTCCCGCTTCCCACGCTGTCAGCTCTCCAGCCCTCCCCTCATCCCTCCATCTGGGGAACAGCAGGGTCAGAGGAGTCCTCTCCCCACTCCTCCCCTCATCCCTCCATCTGGGGAACAGCAGGGTCAGAGGAGTCCTCTCCCCACT
>NC_140235.1:26304534-26312034 GCF_949987555.1 Borostomias antarcticus | reverse complement strand
ATACAGTCTGATATATTTGGAACAAAATACATTTTTCATGGGTCTCCAATCGTTTTCATTCCTCTGTCCTGTTTCACACAAAACTCATCTCCATAACACACACTCTCTCTCTCTTACGCTCACTCACACACACACATGCGCGCACACACACACACACACACACACACACACACATGCTCTCTCTCTCTCTCTCTCTCTCTCTCTCGCACACACACACTCACATGCACACACAAAACAACAAAATCGGACAGACTCCCATGCAAACACTCTCCCTCACAGACACACACACACACAAAACAACAAAATCAGAGGCAGAGGGACAGGTGAGAGGACGGGTGGAGGGAGAGAGAGAGGAGGAGAGCAAGAGGAGAGAGAGGAGGGAGGCAGAAGAGAGAGAGGAGGGGGGGGCAGAGGAGAGAGAGGAAGAGAGGGGGGGGCAGTGGAGAGAGAGGAAGGAGGGGGGGAGCAGAGGAGAGAGAGGAAGGAGGGGGGGAGCAGAGGAGAGAGAGGAAGGAGGGTGGGGAGCAGAGGAGAGAGAGGAGGTGCTGCTTACTCTGGGTGCTGTCCTCCTCCTCCTCCCTCCTCCCGGCGTGGACGACCATCCCTCCATTAAAGCACTGCAGGAAACACGGAGGCTCCTTCCCCTGCTGGACCTGCACCTGGGGGCCGGACGAGAGTGGTCAGACACACACACACACACACACACACACATATATGCATACACATACACACACGCATACACATACACACACGCATACACACACGCATACACATACACACACGCATACACATACACACACACTGCATGCCAAGGGGAATGCGGATGCAAATTAGCTTGAAGCTAGAATCTGGTACAGTGCATAATATGTTGTCATAGTAGTCTATGCTTAATGTATATGTTTTAACTGTACGCTGTCCCTTTTAAATAAATAAATTAACGGATGAAACACACACACACATACACTCTCACACACACACACACACACACACACACACACTGCATGCACATACACACAGACAGACACAAACACACACACATTCACTCACACACACACACACACACACACATACACATACACACATACGCACGCCGCACACACACACACACAGACACACACACACACACAGCATACACACACACGCGCATATTCTCACACACACACACACACGCACCCACGCCGCATGCACACACACACATATACTCACACACACACACCCACGCCTGCACGCTCCCCTTACCTGTGCTCCTCTCTCCTCGTCCAGTTCCACGGTCATCAGCGCCGACGTTCCTTTCTCGCTGACCGTGGAGTTCCTTCCCTGCCAGAAGAAGTAGCAGCACTTCTCCTTCCCCGCGCCCGCCGCCCTCGTCTGCTCCGGGTTCTGCCTCTTCCCCACTGAGGGACACACACACACACACGCACACACACACAGATGCAGAGACACACCACACACACACACACACACAGACGCAGAGACGCACACACACACAGCCAGAGAGGACATAACACAATCCATGTCAATATTGTCCGTGGGGATACGGTGCATACTGGTTGCACTGCAGGTTACAGTTTTACGGCAGCAATGTACTCAGCAAAGGCAGGTCAATATGAGGTCGATATGAGGTCGATATGAGGTCGTTATGATCGTTATGAGGTCGATATGGTCGTTATGAGGTCGATATGATCGTTATGAGGTCGATATGGTCGTTATGAGGTCGATATGATCGTTATGAGGTCGTTATGAGGTCGTTATGATCGTTATGAGGTCGATATGATCATTATGAGGTTGATGTGAGGCTAGGCGAAATCCCTGTCAAATGTGTTCCGCTAGATAAGTCCCCCCCACGGGGGCGATGTCAGCAGTCAGCACGTCTCCATGTCTGTGTTTTCTGCACCCGGGTCCTCTCAGGGGCTGTGCTCCGCCCCCTGCCCGTACCTGGTTCTGGGAAGAGCCGTCCCGTAGTTCTTCTAACCATCGCTTATGGCGACGGTTCCCCCCTCATTACATAACATTACAGTCATTTAGCAGATGCTTTTATCCAAAGCGACTAGCAATAATTGACTGGCTTGGATTCCCGCAGTAGCTCCATAGAAGAGTCCTGGATGTGTGACCCTCAGGGGGGAATGCATCCCTGACTAATGCGCCACAAGGGGGAGAGAGAGAGAGAGAGAGAGAGAGGGAAGGAGAGAGAGAGAGAAAGGGTGAGAGAGAGAGAGAGAGAGCGCGAGAGAGAGAGAGAGAGAGCGCAAGAGAGAGAGAGAGAGAGAGAGGGAAGAAGAGAGAGAGAGGGAAGGAAAGAGAGAGAGGGAAGAAGAGAGAGAGAGGGAGAGAGAGGGAAGGAGAGAGGGGACTGCAGAGAGGGCATCTAACCCAGACTCATCGCTTCGTACGGTCTTTACATGGAGAGGGTTTGGATTGGTGGAAGGGTGTGTTCTAGCACAGTGTTCTAGTCAGCAGTACTGAGCGAGGGTTACACTTGCCTACAGTTCCGCCCCAAGCCACGGAGGAACCAGGTCATAAAACTACCTGAGCTGCTCCAGATGTGTCTTTTCAAGTCTTTTCAAACCACCGGGGGGACAGGCTCCATATGAAAATAATTTCAGACTTCACATGACGTCGTTCAACGAGAGAGAAATGGAACGAATGGCGGGAGAAAATGAGAGAAAAAATGCAGAGAAGAGTATAGTGTTGAGGGCGGGTTCACGCTGTGCGCTCGTGCGTCGGTGCGTGCGTGCGCTGGCGAGACACTGACCTGCCACGCTCACCGTGTACTTCCACTTCACCACGTAGGCGTCGCCCTCGTGGAACTGGCCGATGCTCGGGCGCGGCAGGCGGCTGTAGTCGAACTCCAGGATGTGCCACACCTCCACCGCCTGCGTGCTCACCTCGTAGCCCCGCCCCTCCTCGCCCTCCACCAGGCCGTAGCCCCGCCCCACGCTGAGGCCGTCCAGCACGGTGCGCACCGGCGTCTGGAGGAGGGGCAGCATCAGGGCGGCGCTGTAGGGGCGGGGTTGGTCCGAGACCGGCCCCTCCTACAGGCGGAGAGGAGGACGAGAAGAGTTGATGTGTGTGTGTGTGTGTGTGTGTGTGTGTGTGTGTGTGTGTGTGTGTGTGACGGAGAGGGAAGCATTAGGGTTGGAGGGAAAAATTGGGGCCAAAATTGTCGGGAGGGGTCAGCGCTCCGAGTCTGCTTCAGGATAATATTTCAGTATTTCAGACTAGTCCTGTGACTCAATGACAACAACAAAAAAGTCACCCGTAAACAATCAAACCCCCTTCAAGTTGAACGGTGCGTGAATACGAAGACGCCTGGTTAGAAAGTGCACCTTGTGTTCGCTGAGGTGGTCGTTGCCGTTCTTTGTGGCGGCGGCGGGGGTCTTCTTGGAGTCGGTCCAGTCCAGGAACTTCTCCTTGAACAGGGTGGTCTCGTTGTGCTGGGTCAGCCGCCCGAACACGGCCCAGTCTGGCCGGCCCTGGCCTTTCCTACACCGGGCAGGGAAAGAGAGGGTAGTGCAAGTGTGTGTGTGTCTGAGGCCACTTTGCCCCTGCCCATTTAAAGCTACACGAGATAACTCGGCACTTTGGCGGCCCCTCTGGCCGTGATAAAAACTGCTGTGTACTAAGAGCATACAGTACTAGCAGTACAGTGTACTAGCCAGTACACCAAATGCGGTCTCATGTCACAAAATAATTTTTTGGGTCTTGCTATAGCCAATTCATAAACTATTGAATATTTAACTCTAAAAAAGTTATTTGATGCAGCTTTAAAGCATGCAGATTCTGCTGGGATCTAGACTTTTTTCCACATGGAACAGTCGTTCATATGTGTGTGCAGTGGCGATTTTACATTAGGGGCAGGTGGGGCAGTGCCCCACCTGGTGGCGCTGTTGTGCAAGATGCATCTTAGCCTACAACTGTGTTTCGGAAAAATCTATTTTATAATTAATACAAAATAGTGATTCAGTGGTGAAAATGAAAAACGCATGTATAAATATAATAAACCTGACTGACACTATGTATAGTGCTGTTTTGCAGTAATTCCCTTTGTATGAGCGTGTCACAGACTGCTCTGACTCGGCAGAGGGGCACCGAAGCGTTCTCCCCTACTGTTGCTATAGCGACAATGTCAGCGTGGTCGGGAGTAATGTGAAAAAATATCACGCAGATTTAATTGAGTGGAGGGGCAGAAAAGTCTCTTCCCCTACGAAATCTACCTGGCAACAGGTTTAGCCAGGGAATAATAAAACAACGTTGATCAAAGTTGAACTACTGGGTCATTGTCGATGTCGATCTACGTTAGCCAATGCTGCTAGCTAAAGTTTTGTAGAAATTAAGTGTTTTCAGGTGCAACAATGAATAGTGTAGATTATTTGTTGAATGTGCGGTTTAGTACATTGAAACTTGAAGAGAAACTGGAAATAAAACGTTTAGCCACACGACCAGAAGAATTGGTGCTGCTTCAGGCTGGAGATAAGGTAACCCGTACCTTCAAACAGGAATGGTTTGAGAAAAAGAAGTGGCTAACTGCTAGCACCTCGAAAAGTGCGCTGTTCTGTTTCCCTTGTATTCTTTTTGGTGGAGACTCTGTTTGGGCATCGTCTGGATTCAAAGACATTAAACATCTGTCAGAAAGAACAGCGAAGCATGAAAGCTCTGCGTCCCATCTGAACTGTGCCATGAAGCTGGGTTTACTGGGGCAGCTCAACGTCCAGGCACAGCTCTGATGCGTTTCGCCGTTCCATTGCGGAGCACAACAAACAGACCGAGGAGAATCGGTATGTTCTGGGGAGGCTGATCACTTGTATTCAACTCTGTGGGAAGTGCGAAATAGGTTTGCGTGGTCACGACGAGTCAGCAAACTCACTGAACCCAGGCATTTTTCGGTGCATTTTTGAGACGATGTGTGAGGGGGACTAATGTGGACAGTGCGCCTTCACTGTAGTAGACTATTTGGCTGTGATATAGGTGGAGTACTAATAGGTTATGCGTAGTGCCCAGGTCTGATGGGTGCACACTTGTCACGTGTTGCTTTCAGAACCCTGGACCGGGCATGCGCTCTCTTATGGTTCTAATTAGCCTACTCTGCGTGTGTTGATGTGTCGTTAACTGTGTGTGTTGTAGCCTCTGCTCTGATGTACCTACCGTAGACTAATTGGCTACCTTTAGTTCTTGTGATGGCGACATAATATAAAACTGCCCCTCCAGAAATGCCATGCTAAAATCGCCACTGTGTGTGTGTGTGTGTGTGTGTTCCCCTACTTGGGTATGAGGGAGTTGCACTCCCCAGGGTCCAGGGGGTTGATGTCACAGCAGGTGTAGTCGAAGGTGCCGTTCCACAGGTGCTTGGCCAGCTGGAAGGCCACCTTCCTCTGGGCCAGGGTCACCTCCTTCCCATGCCACACGTACACCTCGCTGCCGAAGTCAAACACCAGCACCTGACATGGGGCACGGACAGGAGCAATGTCACTACTAAAATACAGATGTATAATGGATAGTGTACTGTACAATGACTACCTCCAAATGTGCAGCTTCTAGTAAAGTCGGATAACACAGTTTGTTGTGTTTCGTGACGTCTGCTTTCTAGATTTTATATTGTTTAGTCTCTTTAAGGGTTTTCAACTCTGCTCCGTTTCAGACTTGACTGAACCGACGGTGATGATTCACAGCGGCTGGTGCGGACGCTAACGATCTCAGGATGCCCACCTCTGTGGGGTGGAGCAGGGTGCAACGGGGCATCTTGCCCCAGAAGTCGTCGTCGGGCACCAGCTTGTCTTCCACCAAACGGTAGATGCAGTTGGTCTCCACGATGGCGCTCTCGTAGAGTTCGTCCTCATCCGGCTTCCCCGCCACTGTGGAAAACAGGAAGTAGTGTCAAAAGCACTGGGGGAAACAGGAAGTAGTGTCAAAAGCAGACAAAAATGGGGGTAGATACTAACCTGACGCGCGCCAGACGGTTTGTTTCACACAACCGTCTGGGAAAGCTTCGTTGGAAACTGTTTGGAAAAGGGCAGGCACTTTCAAAACTACTCGGCAGGCGATTGGATGAACCGCGTCTATCACGGGTGAGTCAAATTCTTACTGAAGCCAGCCGGGAGAAGAGCGAAAACATCGTTTCCGCAGAGAAAGGCCTTGAAGAAATACTCTCCATTTCAGATATGACTGAACACTGATTGGCCGTTCATTTTCGAATCGTGCCCAAACGGATCTCTATCGAGCTTTGCCAGATTGATGTGCGGAGTGAAACAGCGTGAGCTCGCAAGATCAGGATGGTCTCACGAGGCTACAAAGACACAGCGTCAATCAGTTTTAACACTGAGGTCCATTGTACACTATTGTGCACACTACTGTAACTTGCAGACTAACGACCGTTCTCCTAAGATCTAGCACCTTTGGGTCAAGTGTTTCGGGATGTGAACATCCGGCAAAGGCCCCCCCTCTCGTCCTCACCCTGGTAGCTGGCCTGGCCCCCCAGGATCCTCCAGAACTCCTTGGCGGCGTGGCTGCTGGTGTTGACCCCCTCCTCGATCTCCTGGACATAGCTGGCCCTGCAGCCCAGGTCCCTCTTGGTCTGGATGAAGGTGGCCATCTCCGCTGCCTGGAGACAGGGGAAGACACAGAGAGAGAGGAGCCGTGACGGACTCCGTAGGCCCGGGAGATACCCTGCTACCCCGTGAACCAGATGTGAGTACTCCTTGGTGGTCACCTCTAATTCAGGCTAGTTCTGAAATAGCACTGCCCTGAGTAATGGTCTCTGTTGACAGGCGGTGTCATTTCAAGGTGATACGTAGCCAATGAACCATGGTACAGACAAACGATGTGGAGATATGTAACGTGAGACATTTGTGATGATTTGAAGCCTCAATGTTGAGCAACAAGATGTCTTTAAAAAAAAAACATGCCCTGTAGTTAACATTGTGACCGTGTTATAAACCACCCACTTCAAAGAATCTGTTCGTCCACGGGGTCACCGCCTTGTTTGAGGGTCAGAATGAGGTCAGCATCCCGCCTGGCTACCCAGAGTTCCTCTGGGCCGGGGTCTGTACTGAACAATGGCACTGGGTTTTGAGTGTCAGGCTTCAGTTTCCTGCAGCTGGCTTCCACTCACACGCCACTTCCTGTGCTACGCCACTGCTACTTCCTGCCAAGGCTGTGTTTACTTCCTGCACGTGAGGCGCACCCCTAAGTAAAACACAGGCCCTTTAAGCCCTTTACTGGGCTCCTGAACTCAGCAGAGCACCATCACTCACCGTGCACTGACAGCACAGCTTACACTGTTTGAGTTTTACTGCATGTACCGTAATTGTTGATCTAAGTGTATACGAATGTGTGTGTGTGTGTGTGTGCGCGTGTGTGTGTATCTTCAGCAAACTCACTTTGGCCTTCTCGATGACGTTGGCGAACTCGCCAGTCCAGGTGAAGCAGTGGTGAGGAGTAACGAGCAGAAAGCAATCTCCGCTGTTCAACGAGGACACTCTGGGCTCCACTAGCCTGGTCTGGACA
>NC_140235.1:26272034-26299534 GCF_949987555.1 Borostomias antarcticus | reverse complement strand
GCTCAAATCCCGTGTTGGAGAGATTCATTTGAACACCTGAGAAAGGAGAAACTGGACTGTGTGGTATATGTAGAGATTGGGGGTCCGTCTTTTATCAGAAACAACAAAACACAACGCAGAGCTAATCAAGGACAATAATATAAGACGAAGAGATTCATCAATTGGTGCCGTGACCCGGATCGGACATCCAGAACCTGGACGAGCCCAAAAGACCGGATCGAGCAGAACAGCCGCAGCTGTGAAAGCAGGGGACGCCTTGACCAGCAGCTGTGACCTGATCCGCCTCAGAGACCAAAAACTACAACGGGTGAGTGGGTTGGATGTCCCGATCCTAAAAGAACCAATCAGTAAAGCTAAGAATACCACACATAATCTCTCAACACGTAAAACATACCAGTGCTGGATGTGAAAATATGTCTATATGTAGCTACATGTATGATGTTTGGAATGCTGGATACCTGTGCTGGATATAAATGTATGTCTACATGAAGTAGGCCAGCAGGATATTTGTACATCCTAGATACCTGACGGTGCTTGCATGTGTTTTAGGTATGGGTATATGACCTTTAAGGAATTCGCCTTAAAGAAGACCAGCAGGGTTATCACCCTGGGGTTGCCCGCCCACGCGAGAGATCGGTGGGGGGTAGGTCACTTCTGAAGGTCTGCAGCCCTTTGAGAAGGCCCCCGTGAAAAGATCGGGGGTTTTTGGTTAGTTTGGTCAGTTTGGTTTAGGTCACTGTGATAAAATCATAGTGTGTGAACCAAGACCTTATCTGCTCCAGCGGAGCAGCCCTTGAGAAGGCCCCGTGAAAGACCGGGGTTTTTGGTTAGTTGGGTTAGTTCACTTCTAAGGCCTTGAGAAGGCCCCCGTGAAAGACCGGGGGTTTTTGGTTAGTTTGGTTAGTTTGGTTAGTTTGGTCAGTTTGGTTTAGGTCACTGTGATGAAATCATAGTGTGTGAACCAAGACCTTATCTGCTCCAGCGGAGCAGTCCTTGAGAGGGCCCCCGTGAAAGAACGGGGTTTTGGATGTGTGTGATGTATGTGCATTGACGCCCATGGTTATTCTAGGTGTGTATTTATGCACAGTCTAGGGAAGCGGTTTGGTTAGGTCACTATAATAAAATCATACTATGTGAACCAAGACCTTATCTGCTCCAGCGGAGTGCTGGAGCCGTTCCTTCTCGCTCCCGACTCAGCCCCTCCCTTACACAGCCACAGAGCCAAACTCTGGAAGCCAGTCGCTTGACTATCAGCGAGAGCAGAGTAGGCTTAGGGAGGGGAGTCGGAGGAGGACATAGAACACCGTCAATGGCGGTCGGAGGTCTGTCTCATCTTACCAAAGTGAGCCCGTCCCACTCGAGGGGGGCGGGGCTGACAATGCCGTCAGATGAGGACAGAAATGACGAGAGGTTAAAGGAGGAGCCCAAGTTTTCCGCCCCCTCCTCACAAGCTCAGGAGAGAGAGGAGGGATCGTACTGTAGATGTAACACTCCCACCAGCTGTTTCAACCTGGCGCCCCCTACGACCGGGGGGTGTTACTGTCGGTGCAGATGACAATCTAGAATGCTGGTCGGTTAGTGTAAAATATCCATGCGATATAGGTGATGTGAACATGGCTCAGGCCAGTCACTCGTTGGTCGGTGACATTCTAACTAAAGCAATCACCACCGAGGTCAGGAGAGTAGAGGAGAAAGCCAGAGCTCCACAGATCCCATTCAGAGCTAGGGATGACAAACGAGAACGCTGTCATTTTTGTGGGAGCAGAAGCTCCGAGAACAGCTTTCACCCTCACACGGCTCCCCCATTATTCAGAAGCTGATGCCACTCCGTGGCCAAGGCCGTTCTGTTACAAAAGACAGAAGTGATAGAAGGTTTTCTGAAGAAACTCACAGGGCCTCCAAAAGCCCAGCGTGGCCTGTGTTGAAACCTTCAGGTGAATGGCGCCTCTGTGTGAACTACAGAGTGGCCAATGAGTATGGGGATAAGATAGAGCCCCTGGTGGAGACCGGTCCACCATTTTCAGTGCCTTGAAACCTGAACACCAATGGGTTTCAGTCATGACACAAGGCTTAGCGTCCCTCTTGCAGAAGAGGTGCAACCAGGGACAGCTTTCAATATTGATGAAGATCAATATCAGTTCATTTGAACGCCAATTGGGTTTACACAGCTTCCCAAACACCTATCATCAGGTGTTGCGTAATCACCTACGCGAAATGTCTCCCATCACTTTCCACTTAAAGGGCAAGACTGCAAACATCCATGTAGTCAGTCGGTATGCACATGGCATGACTTTGGAGAGCGTTGGAAACAGAGAGGTTTCCTGTCAGCGTTTAGGGACGCCCATTAAGAAGGGAGAGTTGGTTAGGGAGCTCAGGGAGGCCATCAGCCTGCCAAAAGGTGACAGTGATTAAGGTCAAAGGACACTCTCATGGAGTTTGAGTCGAGGTAACACTCAGCGGAGGCCTGTACCCCTCCCCCTCCTTCTCCAGTGGCAGTGACACCACGCACGGCCCCCTCCTCTCAGCCCTCACCTCTCCTCCTCTCAGCCCCCCCCATTTTTAGTTGTCCTTAAGGCGGCCCTGATACAGACTGAAGGTTTCAAAGACCGGTATATCAGGGGGTCCTTGAATGGGCGCAGACAACTTGACTTCCTCCTCAGTGCCTATCAGGAACTGACATTAAACTAACTAAACAGGAAGTGTGCATGTATGGGGCAGGGGGAGAGCCGATATGGGTAAAGAGAAGGTTTTGGGGCTTGATGTGCTGACACAAATTAATTCCTCCCTTCAGTTTCAACAAGGGAAGGTTAGATGGAATCTAAACCAGGTAACAAAACCTGATTTAGCAAATTTGCCAATCTGGGCAAAAGACAAAAAGACAAAGTGGATGATATTCTCTTGGCCAGTGCGACTGAGTCAGAGCACGAACAAGACCTCAAGGTCCTGTTGACACATCTTTATGAGCAGGGCCACAAGGCCAGTCTGGGCAAAGCTCAGATTATGCAGGAACAGGTCATTTATTTAGGGCAGAGAATATCACAAACAGAGACATAGACATTTAAACAAAAAAGCTCGTGACAGAGATACCATATTAGCCATTTGTCCTCAGCTCAGCCTGCACCCCCGTATCAGATTGATACTGTCACTGACTACAAGGTGATGCAGTTGGAAACTGAGAGGGGGGGGGATGTTTGGACTTGGATGGAAAATGGGGCAGATATGAACTCAGACGAGTGTGGCGACAAGGTCAGAAATTGGTGGCACCACAACGGTTGCTCCCTTATCTGGCAACACAGATTCACTTCACTGTTCTTATCATCCTCAGAGCAGTGGACTCAGACTGAAAGGATGAACCATGTCATCAAGGGGAGACTCACAAAGTCATCAGGAGGGCGTGATTTGGCCCGACGCTTTGAGTCTCGTGCTTTGCTCCATTCGAGCAACACAAAGTTTCAGGGGGAGACTTTAGAGGCAAAGTGGGATGGACCTTATCAGGTTGTGCTCATCACCCACGCAGCAGTAAAGGTAAAAGGGAAACCCAACTGGGTTCATGCCAGCCAATGCAAGGTGGTTACACCACCAGACACAGATTAGACTGAGTACACCTCAAAGCGAACACACTCTTGTAGTACGGCATCAGATAAATTGAAGAGCCCACCACTCCAGACTTAAAAACATCGGGTAGAATAGCGTTCAGGCTTAGCACCCCAAAACTAGGGACAGCCGTGGCAGCTGTTGTTCGAGCAGAGTCCTTGAGCTAAAGAACCATACGTCTAGTGATGGGGGCCGACTCGGGATGAAGACGACAACTTAGAGAATTACGACGTAATGCTCTATACCTGTGCCCACTGCTCGGGTGACTGTAGCGCTGCTAAAGGGACAGGAGAATGGGTGTTAAGACCGCAGGCAGGCTTAGAACGGACCTTCTCGGAGGGTCACAGTCTGGAGTGGAGAGGGGGTTTTTTCTAGAGATAAGTTATGCTAAAATTGAGAATTTTGTGAAACCATAATCTCTAGGTCTGGTCTGAATGAGAGAGTGAGTGAGAGATATATGCTGTTACGAACTGAGTTTTGGAATACATGATACTGCCGCAGTTTTCTTGTGTTTTTCTGTGCTAACAGGTGGAGTTGGAGAGAAGGACTTCCGGGTTGACTTGGGACACGGTGATCAACGTGTGCTGGAGTTCAGCAGGGAGGACTACACTACTCCGGGTGGAGACGTCGACAGACCAAGACAGGACATTTGAACTTTCACACCACACAATAACCACATCTTCCATTCACAGCTTGCTGGTCAGGGACAGGACGTGGAGGGTGTAGGTTATTGTCATTCTGTGAATAAAAACTCCAGGTTGCACTTGAGATATACTCATTCAAACGGAGACAGGGGTATTGGGACGTGTATTTTGTTAAAAAGGTCATTTATTTCTGGGTCGGGGACACTCGGATCTGGAGTAATTTTCCTTTCACAGCAGAGATACACACAGCAATTAAAGATCATCTCTCGGGGAGAAGACACTTCGATTTCGAACTAACAGACTAGGTTTCAAGTTGCTATCATGAAGGGTTTGTGTCTTATCATCCTGTGGTTTTCCATGGTTAGACCAACACCGTCAGCAGTGGAAAACCTTGCTTTGAAATTGGGCTTATGAGGTAGCTACGTCAGTGAAGAATGTGTCACCATGTTTTGTGTGTATGCAGATCCCAGACTCCCAAGCGAGCGGAGTGCCTCAAATGGCACACCCCTTTAACTCTACTTTAATGATACGATACATCAACTGTTCCAGGGAAGTAGCAGACGCTGAATTAGAAAGAGGGATTGTTCAGATTGATGGTTAGATTCCACTCTGGAGGGACCTACAGAGAACGTGGGGTTAGGACCGCAAAAGTGGGCTCAGATCAGTTCACCAGTTTCTCTTCCGCAGAAAACCCAGGGTTGTTTTGTCTACAGAGAGAGAGAGGAGCAGGGAATGTGGGGCACAGCCAGTGTCTGCATACTAGGCTTTGTACTGCTCTGAAATGTGGTAGATGGAACTTGCGCACCCTAGGGGGGTCTACTGGGTTTGGGGGGGAGACGGTCCTACCAAGGAACTGGACGGGTTCCTGTTTGTTTGGGGTTACCTTGCCAGGGGTGGTTACCCATCAGGATTGCAGGACTCAGCGGTAGGAGGTTAAAGGGATAGTGGGAGAAAGACCGATTCAACATTCTGAAATCCGCCGTACTAGGAGAGAGACTAGGGCGGGGGTTGTGGACGGCATACTCACTCACATGGGGTCTAGAAAGATAGTTTGCTTTTCTTTTTCGCGCATAGCGTGGGGGTCGAATTATTAGTGACGGACATTGAGAAACTTGCAGTGGCATTTGGGACGTTGTCCAACAGAACAACTGATGCTTAGGGTTTGATTAATGAGTAGATGTCTAGCATGCGGAAGGCAGTGTAAGAAATTAAGGCGGACATGCTGTTTCACCATTGCGGATAATCAACTCCTGTATCCTTAGCAGGGCATGTTCCGGAGGGAGGTCACGTTCGTACGTCAGTAGACTGGAGATGAGATCCAGTGCCAACAGGTTTTCTGTGGAATAGTCTAAGGGACACGTGAAGCTATTCTATATAGGGTGTACCTGTATGGATGTTGGGTTCATACATGAAGTAACCTAATAGATAGTTATTTTGTTTTCCTTTGAAATTGTAATCTTGCTAGAGGAAGCACACGATTGGGATATTATGTAACTGTTCATCTGTTTATCTTAAACACGTTTTTCTGTTCAGTTATTCTTTTTCTTTCTGCATAATGGCTGTTCAGGTTTAGATTTGGATGACAACATTTCTCTTGATCATTATGATTCTGCGTGTTCACGTATAATCTTAGGGGGGATTGTTGAATATTGGTGATTTTCAGAGAAATGCCTTTTAATATGATCCTGTTAGCTATTTCCTAATTATGATGATTGACCTCTGAGTATGGCTGTTCTGTTTGAGTTTTCGTTAAGAAGTGCCCCTCTCCATAGACTTATGAGATAAAGACATCTCATGGCTGGTACACTCTGGGCAAACACCATTGTTGTGGTTAGAGATAAAGGCCTGGGCAAGGCCACAGCAGAGACCAGAGAAACAGTCTTATCGGAGAAGAGACGAGGGAGGGGGGACACTCAAACCACATAAGAACGTTGCAACGAGACCAATACTTTGATTTGGGTTCAGACAGCATACAGAGAGGTCAACTGTCCATTAGGCATGCCATTGTCTTTTGTATGTAAAACCTTCTGGAATAAATCGCTTTTGCTGAGGCTCAAATCCCGTATTGGAGAGATTCATTTGAACACCTGAGAAAGGAGAAACTGGACTGTGTGGTATATGTAGAGATTGGGGGTCCGTCTTTTATCAGAAACAACAAAACACAACGCAGAGCTAATCAAGGACAATAATATAAGACGAAGAGATTCATCACAACCAATCACCACCCCATGTTTGTATAACCAACCAATCACCATCCCATGTGTGATTGTTGGGATGTCAAACAAAACACCGAAAGAAATTGGAATACACACCAAGACAATATTGATTAAACATTCTGTACGTGACTCTCAAAAACATATGGCAGATGAAGTAGTGTATTTTATAGTCAACTCTTTATGTCCAAATCCTATACTAAAGTCACATCTTTAGATTTGAGTTAGAACCCAAAACGTCTAACAGCGTAGGAAGTCCTGAGCCATTTCTGAGCGCGTTTGCTTTAGATCGTGTGACAATTGGTCCAGTGTGTGTCTGATGGCAGTTGAGGACACACGGTAACAGTGTCAAATCTTTCAGCCCCAAATGAGATTGGAGTGCCAGACGGGCCTACCCGTCAGAAATAGCCCTGCTAAATGAATGAAATGAGCCACTTCACATGACTGACTACAGGAGTAGGGGGATGTATGGTGCAACAGAGAGAAACCAGAGGAGAGAGAGAGATGAGATGGTACGAGTGAGTGGGAGCAGGTTGAAAAGAGAGAGAGAGTACACAGGATCTGTGTGTGTGTGTGTGTGTGTGTGTGTGTGTGTGTGTGTGTGTCAACACTAGCTACTAACCTTCCAGGGGCTTGGAGATGGCCGGTGTGCTGGTCTTGGGTTTGGACAGCACCGGACTGGGGAGAGCTGAGGGAGATGCCAGACCTGACGCACACACGCACGCGCACACGCGCACACACACACACACACACAATTTGCCAATGTTAGCAGACTGTGCATATCGACGACGGTCCACACTGGGAAAAAGAACAGGCTGCACGGTGGAGACCAGAGAAGGAGTCTATGTACTCTAACCAGACCATGCTAAGCTAACGCTAGCTAGGCTAGCTTCCACCCGTGTAACAAGAAGTCATGGCTGCGTGGGTGGGGCCCTTCCCTCTCACTGGCTGAGACTTTAATCCCGCCATGTCATCCCGGACCAGCGGTAAACCTGGCTGAAACGTACCCCCCTATTACCCCGAGACCCCCCCTGGCCTCTGCCCACCACAGCCCAGCACTAATACTGGAGGATCATTTCATTCTAGAATTTTCTGCCCGAGTGAGATATCTTTAAAATGAACCTTCTAAAAAGTCTCATGTACCCCCTGCAGTACTCCAATACCCTCACCTAACCCCCATGAGGACCACTGCCCTGTACTGTAATACAACACGCCCCCGGGATGCCGACCTTTCTTGGCCATGCGTCCGGCCACGGTGAACTGGTTGGAGTCGTTGGCGGCGCCGTGACCTTTGCTCTTCCACGCCTCCTCGCGCGCGCAGATCAGCTGCTTCCTCTCGTGGATGGACATGTGGGCCTCCTCCACCTCCTCCCCCATCCTCTGAGAGAGCCAGAGAGGAGGGAGGGTGGGAGAGAGAGAGAGAGGGGGGAGGGAGAGAGAGAGAGGAGGGAGGGAGAGAGAGAGATGGAGTGAGATAGGATCACGAAAGTCTAGACTCATTGCACTCTACACACAACGGCTTCCAGGCCATTGGGAAACGCTGTTTGCGGTCTCACGGCTAAAGCGATAGACGGCGTCAACATCAGTATACTGGAGCACAGATCGTATCACTGGCCAGTCGAGCACTACTACCCTCAGTCTTGACAGATACTTTATTGATCCACCTAGGGGGAAATTTGACAAAGACTTCCTCTCACACACACACACACACACACACACACACACACACACACACACACACACACACACACACACACACACACACACACACACACACACACACACACACACACACACACACACACACACACACAGTAAGGAATATACTGGGAAGTATATGGCCTTCTAAGTCTAAATCTGTGATGGTAAACTGTAAATGGACTGCACTTGTATAGCGCTTTTATCCAAAGAGCTTTACAATGGCCTCTCATTCACCCATTCACACACCAATGGTGGAAGGTGCCAGCCTGCTCATTGGGAGCAATTCGGGGTTCAGTGTTGTGCCCAAGGACACTTTGACACGTGGATGGACAGGAGGAGTCAGGATTCGGACCGCCGACCCTGCGGTCATTGGACGACACGCTCTACCCCCCCGAGCCACAGCCGCCCCACCTGTCATCTCCAAATAACAAAACCACATCTGTATTTGAACAGCTTCAAGCTTCAGCCTTCACTGAATAGCATTAGCGGTAGGGCTGGGTTTAAAAAAATCTATTCATCGATTCTGAATCAAATGATTCAGAATCGATTCATGAATCCCAAAATCAATCTTTTATTTAATGAATGAATGAATGAATAAATGAAGGAATGAATAGTTCATTAATTCATTCAATGATTCATTCATTCATTCATTCATTATTGGAAATCAGTATCGATACCCAGCCCTAGTATTGATGTGTTGCATAACTTGGCAGTCATGTAATTAAGGTTACAGCTAAAAAAAACAAACAGGTTTTAGTAACACTAACCGAATCGATATTGAATCGAATCGTGATAAACGATTCCGAACCTTGTGAATCGGAATCAAATCGATTCTCGAAATTCGACTCGATACCCAGCCCTAATTAGCGGACCACAGTCAACACCATTCACACCACAAGAGCAGTACGTGGGGTGAGGACAGGCGTACTGTAAAACAGAGACACCCCGGGGGGGGGGGGGGGGGGGGGGGGGGGCAGTAGGGTTACGGTATATACAGCATAGCCCAAGAACACACACATCTCACTGCTCCATTTGCACCCATAACGGCTTGTTATCTCACGCTCACTGTCACTGTGTGTGCGTGTGTGTGTGTGTGAATGCTGACTGTACAGTACAAAGCAAAGTGTGATGGTTTTCTGTTGTAGAGCATACTAAGTGTCATCCACTTGTCTTTCCGTGCGACAGGGAGCCGTGACTGACTATGGCGGGTCTCACGGGGGTGGGGGGGAGGGGAGGGGTTCACCTTCCTTCTCCAGGGGGGTCTCTCATTCGCCTGCCACTGCCGCAGGGGCTCAGGGGGGGCGGGCTTTACGACCGGACGGAGGGAGAAGGAGGAGGAGAGGAACGGAAGAAGAGAGAGGGATGAGGCCTATATCTCAAGCTGCGCTGCAGAATTGCGCCCAAGCTATGCCATGCTTCTCTGTCCAAGCTTTCTCCGTAAAGAGGGCCGCAAGCAGCAGCGGGTCTGCCGTGAGACGCCTTAAAGCGAGGCCTCGTGGGAAGCGTGGAGCCAGAACGCCTTCGGAAGTGACGGGGGGGGGGTTGGTGGGCATGCCGACAGCGTGGCGCCTCCGGTGGCGAGCTGGCGCAGCCGCGAGCCGATTCAAAGAGCTTTTCCAACACCAGGCTTCGCCCGGGTTCGCCGAGTCAGCACGAAAGCTCAGGGAACAGCCGACCACAGACAAAGCGAGCGTTTGAATCTGTACAGTGTGCTTTAATGAAGGCGGTCAGTATGTGAGCGCATGCATGAAGGTCGTGTCGGGAGTGTGTGAGAGGTGAACACCAGGGGCGTGGTCTCACCTGGGCTGGGGACTCGTCATCGGTGGTTATTTGGGGTTCGGGAGGAAGGGAGAAAGTGCCGGAAAAAATGGGCTCCTAGGGAGACGGGGCCACGGACGACACACATGACAAACACGCACGCACGCAGGCACACACACACGCACACAGAAGCAGAGGAAGGACAGAGGCAGAGTGAGGACAGAATCAAGTGGGTGCTGCAATGAAAATGTGTAGGAAAGCAAGAGATCCCAAAGGTTTGGATTGGATGTCACGGGTCAACAGTGGTTACTATCCCTCCTTGCTAAGTAAACAGGGAGACTTTTCAAAATAAAGGTCATGCTGTATCTTTTCAAAATAAAGGTCATGCTGTATGACTAAGAGTGGTTATATGGCGAAGTAGAGTGAGTTAGTTTCAGATTGGGATCACTCATTACATTTAGATCTCACCACTTATCACCTACACATACTGTAGCACTCACAGAGCCGGGGAATAGAGACGCCTCTATCATAATATCTGGGATGAGAATGCCTTCAAGCAACCATGGTTGTGTGTTTAGCTATGAAACATGCGTCGAGTAGGGTAGGTCTAGGTCACATCACGGTGAGTAGATGATCATGGTAGTACGGAAACGGAAGACCACACCACAATGAGGATCACCACCACCCTTATAGTTAATACACCTCTGATGTGTTTAGGTACACCAGTCACACACCCGCGTGCACACACGTGTGTGTTAGCACCCTGGCTTACCCAGAGCTGATCCGACACAGCATGCTCATCGATCACCATCGGCCCTTCATCCTAAAGAGAGCAGCCGAGGGGGAGAGAAGTGGACATGGGGGTCTAGGTGTGGTGGTCCCCCATCGGAGAAGGCCATGATGCCAACGTGCTATGCTAGCATCGGCTACATGCTACGCTAGCATCCTATGCTACATTCTTCAACATGGTACGCTAAAATGCAACGATAAGGTCGTGAATGTGCTACGCTAGCTTTGTCGACGTGCTATGCTAATGGGTTAAATAGCATTGTCAACAATTCTAACGCTAACATGGTCATTTTCTGGACATCCTAAGCCTGTTACTGTACATGGAAATGAAATTGAGATGGTCAATGTTCTTTTGTTTTTTTATTTCTTCCCTGTCAAACTTTTCACTGTCAGCACTGCTACTCTGTAGGCTATTGAGTAAGCATTTACAGTCATAACAACGAGACTACAGGGAACAATCTCCACCACTCCTCCACATCCTGAAGCAGGATAATGGACCTTCTGTTCCCCCCCCCCCGACTCCCATTGTCCCCATTCTGATCTCACAGGAAATGGACTTGATAGAGTTCACTAGCTGGGCGGAATTGGAGGATAAAAAAAAAAGAGATGCTAACAAAAAAAATCATTCCTTCCTCTGGACCTAACCCCCTAACCCTCAAACCCTGAGACTGCCCCTCCAGTTCATTAACTATTTGATCAAAACAAATATTACATTTCCTTTGTTTCTTATCTTCAATTATTGAGGTGACAGTGGCATGGCAACAGCTTCTGACCTTCCATTGTTTGAATAAAGGAGGGACAAACAGAAGTTGTTTAGCATAATATTAGTGTGCTGGTAATGGCATTGTGACCTTTTTGGTGACACCAAAAAAGGTGGGACTTCATGCACATGTTTTCATTCAGTTGATTTCCCAAAATATATTTGTACTGTGACATAAAACAGGAAAGGAATACAAGCTGCAAAAACAAGGATTGGAAAATTCAAAACAAAGTCCTTCTGACTTCATGGAACGGTATGAGCAGTGTTGTGAATAGTTCTAAACAGAGAGGTATGTGCAAAGCCCCCCCCTCCCGAAACCTTAGGGGGGAAAAAAAACATTTAGATACACTCGGCATGCAGCGATTGAAATAATGTTTATTGGGAATTAAAATGGAGACATGCAAACAGAGAGAGAGAAATAGGCAGATAAGTTACAGTACTTGCCACATGCATGAGTTTCATAGTCTAGTCTAGAGAGAGGAAAGAATGAAAGAGAGATATTGTTCACGTGACAATAAAAAGAACATGTCCGGCACAAACGCCAGCGAAAACTGAGTTAGTCTGTTCATACATGTCAGATCTACCACAAAGTCCCTTTGTCTATAACCACCAGAACGTGCTATAAGATCCAAACCAATATGAACTGACAATTAGGACAACGACAACAAAAAGAAACCCCACAAAAAGCAATAATCTGCAGTAAATCACATCACTGCAGTACTTATGGTAGATTCCTCTTGGCCAGGATAAGATATAAGTAATTTAGGCAAATTATGTGTAAGGCCAAATCTGCATATACTGTATAGAACATAATCAATAATAATCATTAATAGGTATGTTAATATAGATGTAATACAATGCTAAACCATTATAATCATTGAAAGGCTATTCAAGTTCAATTATGACTTTTAAGGAAGTTCCGTTTAAATACATATTTTTTCCTTTGACAAACCAATAGTGACAGTGCCAAATGACAGAACAAGTGTCAAAGTAATTCCATTTCAAAGGTGAGATGACAGATGGAAGGAAGGAAATAAGGAAACAGACGCGCACAGGAACAGTGACAGAACACAACCCCTCTGTTTAGACATATCCACAACTCTCATCCCTCCACATCAATATCCTTGCTTTATGTAACTGCAGAAAGTGTATACAGTATTCAGCGATATTGTCAAGGTTGCTGTTGGTGTTTGCAATGTACCTGTATATTATCTGATTTTTTGCATTGTAGTTTATATTAAATCAAAAGGCTCATTTGACAAAACACACAACCACAACTTTAAAAATCATTCAGTCATCAAGTGTGATGGTGTAGGCTGTCTGTGTGTGTGTGTGTGTGTGTGTGTGTGTGTGTGTGTGTGGTGTGTGTGTGCGTGTGTGCACGCGCAGTATATATTGATAAGTGAAGAGGCTAATTGTGTGTATGTGTGTGCAGTATATATTGATGAGTGAAGAGGCTAATTGTGTGTGTGTGTGCGTGTGTGTGTGTGCGTGCGTGTGTGCACGCGCAGTATATATTGATGAGTGAAGAGGCTAATTGTGTGTGTGTGTGTGTGTGTGTGTGTGTGTGTGTGTGCGTGCGTGCACGCGCAGTATATATTGATGAGTGAAGAGGCTAATTGTGTGTGTGTGTGCAGTATATATTGATGAGTGAAGAGGCTAATTATTCTAGACAGCAAATTACAATCCAGTCATTGGGCTGGGCCAGGAAGCGCTCTGTCGTGTGTGCTGGAGACTGTATGAACGTTTAAACAACCTCAGGGGGGTCGGAGGTCAAAGATCAGGGGCCAGGTCGGACGAGGTAGAGTCACGCAAGGTTACCTTCTTCTTGAAGCTCTCCTCCACCTCCCAGAGCTGAGCGTGGCGCTCCGACACCGCCGCTTTGACCACTTCCTGCTTCCTGTTGATGCGGTTCCTCCAGTCCTCCTCACCGCTCTTCTTCAGCAGGGCCAGCCTGGGGAGGAGGAGGGAAGGATGGAGGGATGGAGAGAAGGAAGGAGGGAGGGAGGGAGGGAGGGAGGGAGGGAGGGAGGGAGGGAGGGAGGGAGGGAGGGAGGGAGGGAGGGAGGGAGGGAGGGAGGGAGGGAGGGCGAGAGAACATCAGATTCGGACTTGCCTGGTAGGCATCATCGGCGGGTAGCAAGTTTGAGTGGTCAACCTTTACAGTATGTCCACATTCAGTCTCAAAAGAGAACTGGCACACGTTGAAAACACAGTGGCGTTCTTTCATTCGGGAGAGCTGTCCTGTTCTATAAATTGGACCTCTAAGGCAACTGACTGTATCTAGTAGCTCCAGAATTAGCCGAGAACCCGACCAGCCCATCGCTCTTCAGAGAGCCAAACTGAGAGCCACACTAGAGATGGCTCGACGGTCTTCCATGTTTGGTTCGGGTGCGTTTCCTCTCGATGCAGGCCTCATGTCAGAGCCTGCCGAGACTGATCAGAGCAGGAGAGAGGGGCGGTCACTGTCACAGATGCATGCTGGGGCCAGGAGCAGAACTACATGGACCGGTGGCGTTCGGAGTACGCTCAAAACAAACAGCGCTTAGAACTGTCCGTCATCAAACCGGAGCTGCAGGTCTGTTGTTAATGTCTTCATTTGATCTGCATTACATAATGCAATAATGGATAAGTTAATTATGTTTACCGGAATAAAAAATATATAATCTAATATAATATATAGCAGATATGTATTGAAACAGACACTCAAAAGTCAGAATAATGCTAGAACTGTTGGGAGACCATGTGACCCTAGGGGTAGAGATGCTGGTCTAGAGATGAGGACGCAACTGGAGGCACAGAGAGAGAGAGAAAGAGAGAGAGAGAGAGAGGGGAGGGAAGGAAGGAGAGAGAGAGAGAGGGAGGGGAAGAGAGAGAGAGGGAAAGAGAGAGGGGAAGAGAGAGAGAGAGAGAGAGAAAGAGAGAGGGAGGGGAAGAGAGAGAGAGAGAGAGAGAATGTAGGGGCTATTGGCAGGTCCCTCTAATTAGCCCTTTCACAAGCACCCCTCTGTCCCCCATGAAGGAGAATCGTGTCCTGAGGGGTGAGAGCAACACACACACACACACACACACACCCGCACATGCACACACACACACACACAAATAGGATGAGAAGGGGAGGACTCCAGCAGCTGCGTCTCAGTCAGATAGTGTGTGTCAGCCAGAGTGCGTCTGGCCCGCCGTGATGAGACCAGCTGGCGGAGGGGAAGCTCCACAACACGCTAGTGTGATGGAGGAATGCGCAACGCGCCACAAGTGATGGGCGGCGCACGTACACAGACTGATGCACACACACGCATGCACGTACGCGCGCGCGCGCAGCCAGATGCAGACTGATGCACACACCCAGACAGACACAGGCGCGCATACAGAAACACACAGAGACGGTCTCACGGCTCTCTTACGCACAAGCCACGAGCGTGCACACACACACACACTCCACGTATTTGGAAGCACATGTTGTTCCATTATGTCATCAATCAATTTACTGGCCGATGAAATCCGAGCGTGTTTACCAGCTATGTCCACTTATGTAATGTGTGTAATTTGACATGGTGCTCTATAACTGGACTGTAAACTTCTAACTGAATCACATAGTAGTAAAACATTTAAATCCCCAGAGTTCACTGATTGATACATGTGATTCGATTGCCAGAGCGATCACCATGACAACACAGACTCGACTGAGCAACACTTGTTCACAACTAAGTGGCATCATGCAAAAGTTGAGACCACAGCTTGTTAATACCTTCACTGGTGTGCAAAGAAAATATGTAATTCTATTTCTACTGAAACTAGTCTTAAGAGATGGGTGTGAACGTGGCAAGTAGACTGATTTAGAGCACCGACAAGAGACTAGCCAGTCAATCCCAGAGGAGAGGAGAGGAGAGGAGGAGAGGAGAGGAGAGAGGAGGAGAGGAGAGGGGGGAGAGGAGGGGAGATGAGAGGAGATGGAAAAGGAAAGGAAGGGAGAGGAGGAGAGAGGAGAGGAGATTGAGGAAGGGAGAGGATGAGAGAGGAGAGGAGGGGAGAGGAGATGGAAAAGGAGAGGAAGGGAGAGGAGGAGAGAGGAGAGGAGATTGAGGAAGGGAGAGGATGAGAGAGGAGAGGAGGGGAGCGGAGATGGAAAATGAGAGGAAGGGAGAGGAGGAGAGAGGAGATGGAAAAGGAGAGGAGGGAAGGGGGGGGGGTGGGAATGAGGTTAGATCTCTCCTGCTGTTTCAGCTGTCTCTCTTGGGGTGCCCCGGCAGCACCGCATGCCCAAAATACCCCCTCCCCCCTAACCCACGTCTAACACACGGCACCCTCTCTCCCTTTCTCTCACTCTCAACCTACATTCCACAATGAGTGAGACTTTTCCCTCTACTGTACATCTTTTTTCTAGCTCTAGCTACCTGCTGTCCGCAAAAAATACAAACCATTCAAACAGCCCATCTCCAACAGACTGTATATCACTCAACAAGCCAGACTCAAGATGCATCACGTTTATTATTGATATCAGAATCAGAATTCGTTTTATCGCCATTGTAGTTTTTCAACATACTAGATACTCAACACCATCGATAATACATTTTACAAAACTACAGAGGGGACAACAACCAAACACCTACATTTTTGAACACCCCAAAACACACTTAAAACTGTATAAAGATTGGGAATAGCGCATCTTCATAAGATAAGAAAATGTTACTGTCCGTTTAATTAACATGCAATGGAAATTTGTCTGTAGGACACTGGGCAACACAATATAAAAAGACAATAAAAACAACAACTAAAGTGCATAAAACACATACAGGAAATAGATTTACATACCTGTAAGTGACCAAGCCTTTGATGAGAAAGAGACAAAACTCTCACCTGTCTTTGATGGACATCTGTCGGGCCGACATGGCGTCCGACGGGTCGTCCCCTGTCTCCGACGGGACGCTGTCGTCCGTGTGGGAATCCTCCGCCGGCGGCCGCTGCTGAGCGTGTGCGTGCGGCGCCAGCGACTCGCTCCTGCTGGACGAGGACGACGCGGTCGCTGCTCTCGATGAGGACGGCGACGCGGCACTGGGCTCCGGCAGCTCTGCGCCGACACACGCGCAAACACACACACACACACAGGCAGGAAGGGGTTAGAAGAGCCCCAGCGCAATCAATAACCTCCAGGCAGCACTGTCTGTCTGTCTGTCTGGCTGTCTCTGTCTGTCTGTCTCTGTCTGTCTGGCTCTGTCTGTCTGGCTCTGTCTGTCTGGCTCTCTCTCTCTCTGAATCTCTCTCTCTCTGAATCTCTCTCTCTCTGAATCTCTCTCTCTCTGTCTCTCTCTCTCTCTGTGTCTCTCTCTCTCTGAATCTTTCTCTCTCTCTGTCTGTCTCTCTCTCTCTCTGTGTCTCTCTCTCTGTCAGCAGCAGCTACCACTCACAAAGTCCTGCTTTCACACAAACACACACTACTATTCTCTCTCACACATACGCACCAACCAGCATGGGCGCATACACACGTCACGCTTACCAGAAAGCTCTATACCAATGGTGAGTTCACACACACACGCATGCACGCACGCATGCACGCACGCATGCACGCACGCACGCACGCACGCACGCACGCACACACTCCTCCTCACAGCTACTGCCCTTTAACAACATTGTTCCAATCTCTAAATCAGTTGACATGCCTCCTACAGTGTAAGTGCTCTGGTCACTGTTAACACTCTCCTCTGTCTGTCCTGTCTCTGTCTCTCTCTCTCTGTCTCTCCCTCTCTCTCTCAGCATGTGCAGAGCCAAGCCCCAACCCTGGTTCACACTGACAGATACATAGCCGCACTCACACACACACAGACACAGACAAATACACACTCGCACCAGCCCCAATAAACACTGACAGACAAATACACTCTCGCATCAGCCCCAATAAACACTGACAGGGCTGACAGGGGAGGAGCTATAGCGTCTGATGGGACTATGAAGGGGAAGCCAGCAAAACCACAGCCTGCGTGTGTCTGGGAGAGGTGTCTCACTCACACACACACACACACACACGCACGCACACACAACAGGAAACACTTTCTGATGAAACGCACTCTCTCATGAAACACAGAAATGCACCCCCGTAGTACACAGTAAGTACAGAAATACACCCCACCTAGCACACAGCTAATACAGAAATACACCCCACCTAGCACACAGCTAATACAGAAATACATCCCACCTAGCACACAGCTAATACAGAAATACACCCCACCTAGCACACAGCTAATACAGAAATACACCCCCCCCCCTCTAGCACACAGCTAATACAGAAATACACCCCACCTAGCACACAGCTAATACAGAAATACACCCCACTTAGCACACAGCTAATACAGAAATACACCCCCCCTAGCACACAGCTAATACAGAAATACACCCCACCTAGCACACAGCTAATACAGAAATACACCCCACTTAGCACACAGCTAATACAGAAATACACCCCACCTAGCACACAGCTAATACAGAAATACACCCCCCCCCCCTCTAGCACACAGCTAATACAGAAATACACCCCCCCTAGCACACAGCTAATACAGAAATACACCCTCCCTAGCACACAGCTAATACAGAAATACACCCCCCTAGCAAACAGCTAATACAGAAATACATCCCCCCTAGCACACAGCTAATACAGAAATACATGTCCTATCCTACCATACCTGCGGCGATGCCCTTTGACCTTTGGCCCTCTGGGTAGTGGAGGTCGTGGACTGGTTTATCCTCCCTCAGGTAGCCCCTCTGCTCCTCCTCCCAGTCCCTCCCCTGGAGTTGGGTCTGGTACTGGGGTTGGGGCTGGTA
Source organism: Borostomias antarcticus (assembly GCF_949987555.1). Taxonomy (NCBI): domain Eukaryota; kingdom Metazoa; phylum Chordata; class Actinopteri; order Stomiiformes; family Stomiidae; genus Borostomias; species Borostomias antarcticus. Next base: position 26,281,262 of record NC_140235.1, on the reverse strand, counting down.
CTGGGGTTGGGGCTGGTACTGGGGTTGGGGTTGGGGCTGGTACTGGGGTTGGGGCTGGTACTGGGGTTGGGGTTGGGGTTGGGGCTGGTACTGGGGTTGGGGCTGGCACTGGGGCTGGGGCTGGGGGGGGGGGCTCTCGGATCGTTCCCCTCCGGGGGACGGCAGCTTCCTCTTCCCTCCCCCCAGGCCAGCCTCCTCTCCCTGGGGCACGGCGGGCTCGGGCCGGGCCTGCTGCTGCTGGTGGTGGTTCTGCAGCGAAGCCTGGGAGCGAGGCTCCGGCCTCCGACTGGCGCTATCTGCCGTCTGGGAGGTGTGAGGGGTCACGGTGGTGGTGGTGGGGGGAGGGGGGCCGTAGTGGCCCTGGGGGAAGGATCTCTCGTATGACCCCGGGTCTGGAGCGGCGGCTCTAGCCAGGTGGATGTCTCCGGCCTGGTCTGTGGAGACGGTGCCTCCTGGTTTGAGAGCCGAGGAAGAGGTAGAGGACATGAACCTGGTCCTCGCTCCGCCATGTAACTGGGATAGGAGGGGAGAAGGCAGACAGACAACTGGAGGCTGAATCACACTGACTAACCAATCACAAGGCTTGCCCGTCAGGCCAGACCAATCAATGCCCACGTCACATAACCATGCCGTCAGGCCCCCCCGACCCAGAAGAAAGAAGAGAGAAAGAGAGAGAAAGAAAGAAACAGAGAGAAAGACAAAGAAAGAAAGAAAGAAAGAAAGAAAGAAAGAAAGAAAGAAAGAAAGAAAGAAAGAAAGAAAGAAAGAAAGAAAGAAAGAAAGAAAGAAAGAAAGAAAGAAAGAAAGAAAGAAAGAAAGAACTGGGTAATTGAAAACTCTCCAAGCAGAGACAGACAGACAGACAACGGGAGGCCGAATCATGCTGACTAATCACAACCTGACTCAACACACTTCCTGACGATCAAAGGCTTGCCCGTCAGGCCAGACCAATCAATGCCCACGTCACATAGCCATGCCATCATGCCCTCCCTCCCCACCCACCCCTGTGGCCAACCAGGGACGACCACAGAGCACAACGCCACCAGCAGCAGCCAACCGACTCCTTATAGTATGACCACCATGTTCACCCACACACACTTTAACACAGACCCATGCTCTGACAACCGCACTGCTGATGCAGGTTTTTTCCGGCACAGAGAGAGCAAATGAAGCAATCTCGCATTCAGGGTGTAACGCCATAAGCTATGATACGCCTGCAGCAAAATATAGTTCCTCTGAAGTTTCAACACTTTATGTTTCTTATCTTTGTGGTTGGAACTAGTTAAAACGACAAAACCAACTATAGCGTGCTGCACTAAAATGCCTTAAAAACCACAGTTAAAGGAATTTCTTCACTCCTTCTGGTCTCTGTCGCATACTTGAGTTTAAAACGGCGACCGCTTAAATGAACCGACGACAAGTAGCTTCATTCAGTCGCTCCATTCGGGGAGGAGCGAGGGATGACCTCCCTTTTTGTTCTCCTCTCTGCCGCCACAGAGCGCTCTTTCATGGGCCGAGCCCAGCTGAAACACATCCGTCCGTCCGTCCGCGTTTTGACCCAATGACGGATTTGTGTCGATGCCTCGAGTGTCACTGAATCAGACGCACAGTAAGAAAGGCCATGCACTGAGACAGTCCATTCATATGGAGTCACGTAGACATGGATACAACAGACCTCAGTGGGATGCTTGCACATTTAAACAAAGCAGCCTGCCTGATAGTGAACAGAAAGCATATGGGCCATGGCTCAAAAGCTGCCAAGCGCAGTTGCATCAGCCTCCATTGCCTGGCAGGTAAGTGCAGGGAAACAGTGGAGCCGTCATGGCTGCCTTACTTGTGCAGCGGAACACAGTTCTACTGGGCTGTCACTCAGCTCCTGCTCAACACAGGGGTCTATGTCTGAAGTCTCCTGGACCAGAAACACACACGCACACACACACGTGGAAGTACAAACTGTGTGTAGTAGTCAATTTGTGTGTGTGCGTGTGTGTGTGTGCACGCGCATACAGTAAGAGGCTGTGTTTGCTGTGAAGAGTGTGAGTATGGGTATGTGTGTCAACTAGATAATGGAATCAAACATAATCAAAGTTTTGTTAAAAGATATACAGTATGAAATACAGTAAGAGCATTCCCAGGCCAGGGAGGTGACGACATCATTAGAAAAAGATAAAATACAAAACAACTACTGCCAGAGAAACAGCTACATTATAACTCTGGTCAATTTCAGTTACAATGGGATCTCTGTCACTAACAATCACTAGATTAGTGGTTGAAACGCGTGTAGCTCCTCCTACCTGCTCCATGTCCCCTAATGTTATTGGCTGGGTCTGGTAGCGGGCGTTGGAGCGTCGCTGGCGTGCGTCAGGCCGGGCCCTGGTGACCCGGCTGACGGGCTGCGCCAGGCGGTTGAACAGCGCCATCTTCTCCGCCAGGCTGAGGGTGGAGAGGTCGGGCTCCTCCTCCTGCCCCCCCGCCTGCTGCTGGACCTCTGCCGCCGGGGCCTGCCGGGAACGCTGCCGCACGGCATCCTGGGACTGCCGGGCCGCTGCGCTCTGCTGCGAGGACGCCTGCAGGCTGGGAGGAGGAATGACACCCACGCAGAGAGAGAGAGAGAGAGGGAGGGAGAGAGAGAGAGAGAGGGAGAGGGAGAGAGGGAGAGAGGGGGGGGAGAGAGAGAGAGAAACAGAAAGAGAGAGAGGGAGAGAGAGGGAGAGATAGAGGGAGAAAGGGAGAGAGAGGGAGAGAGAGGGAGAGAGAGAGAGAGTGAGAGGGAGAGGGAGAGAGGGAGAGAGGGGGGGAGAGAGAGAGAGAAACAGAAAGAGAGAGAGGGGGAGAGAGAGGGAGAGATAGAGGGAGAGAGGGAGAGAGGGAGAGAGAGAGGGAGAGAGAAAGATGGGAGTGTGGAGTACAAGAACTGGTCAACATGGGGGTGGCACATGCACACTAAGCTGGTGGCAGCATGCTACAGACAGTGTATAGGCTACTGAGCAGTAAAGGCCCGTCGCAGCAGTTTCTGTGCACCTTCTAAAGCTTCCCCGATAATATCTTCACCGTCATTAAGATAATCACAAAGAGTTGAATAAGGAGATGTACTGTAAGACAGTACGAAAGATGAGCATGCAGGGTGTGTCATGCCCAAACCAAACGACAGGAAATGAGAGGAAAAAAAGTCCGGATTAAAACAATTTTGAGCCACTATGAAGAGAAGTCCCCTCGAACACACACAAGGGGGCGCCAAACATCCAAAGACTAATAAGCACACGGTGAAAATCCAAGACAAATCACACCTGTTATGATTTCCACACAGGTTAATATCATCTAAAACCACCAAACACTTTTAATACGTTTGGTGTTTTTTTGGTCAACATTCCTTTACTCGTCCAAAGTAGTGGTGCCAGTGAACAAACAAGCATGTTGTGTGATTGTTATCATGTTAGTTTCTGGGGGGGGGTTGAGGGACTCATATAACTCCCTTGTACGGATCCACACGCATGTGCTGTGTACCTGTAGGGTGTCGGGGCAGAGCTGACTAGGGCGGGGCTAGGGGGGCGCGCTACAGCGGCGTGTACCGTCACATTTTGGGACGAGGGGCCGGGGACACTTTTACAGGACAGTCAGAGGACAGGGGACAAAGTCAGAGGATATCACACAGAGATGGGTGACAGAGACACAGAGAGAGAAAGAGAGACGACAGAGAGAGATATCCTGATCACTCTTTACGTGACATCAGATCACGAAGTAGAATCCACATGATGAGAAATAAAGCATGTTGACGGATAACGTAGTGAAAATTAAAATTAAGTAACGCGATTGTTACTTTGTGCTTACAGTGTATTGTAATATGTATAATAATAACAATAATAATAATAATAATAATATAACAAGAGCAATGGCAATAATAAAAAAACAAAAAAACAATTACAATTTAACATAAAATAAAAAAGAAGAATAATATTATTATTATCGCTATTGTTCTTGATATATTATTATTGTTATTATTATTATTATTACTATTATTATTATGATTATGACTGTGAACCCGAATACCATTTACATGAGAATCCTATCAGGAGTCAGAGGATGAATACCAGAGAGATGAGACTCAGCGCGGAGCTAACAGAGGAGGAGAGGATGAGGAGGTGGGGACTCACACGGCGGCGATGACCACCTCCTCGGTGGTGATGGGCTGAGTGCGAGAGCGGTCCTGGGTGCGCCTCAGGCGCCTATCCACCGCCGCGTTCCGCGACCGGGGTTTGGGGCCGCCGCCATCCATGCTCTTCTCCAACTCCTGGGGGGGAAGGAGGGGGGGGGGGGGAGAAATGGTCCTTCAGTGCGTCGAGGGGGACAAAAACAAACACTACAGTAGCTAAAGTTCCAGTCAAACCTCGTCAAACTTCTGAATCTGACTGATACTGCAGTATATGAATGAGTGAACGTTGTAGATATACTAGTAGGCCTCCTTGAGAAAGAGTGAACAGCCACTGCTGGCCTATCCCACACAGAGGAACCAAACACGTGAGTGTTAAACGGTGGAATATATGCATTATAAGAGTGGGATTATTAGCATTAGAGAGTTAAGGCGGGACCTTGAGGAGCTTGTCAACTGATCAACATGATCAAGAAGTGTTGACTGAGGATATGACACGACACATTAACATAACGTTGCTCAAAGGCCGTCCGCGATTAGCATAACGCTGCTCAAAGGCCGTCCGCGATTAGCATAGCGTTGATCAAAGGCCGTCCGCCATGAGATGGCCTTTGTTCCCCCTCCCCCTCCCACTGTTAGAGAAGACTGGCTCGTTTTGTTTGTTTTGACAAAAGAAAATGATTCACTCGTTCAGACAGAACGCCAAACTGAACCGAGGGCCATCGCCGCCAAAAAAAGACGACGATGCAGTGTGTGTTGTCTCTGTATCCCACGGTGCCTGACAGCTGGCACCGGGCAGTAACAGTCCATATTATGGTCTGGCTCTCCAGGGGCTCGCTGAGCAGAGATGACAGGAATGCCAGAGCAGACGATCACAGTGTCCCGTCTGTGTCCTTGATTAGGAGCAGACCTTCCTGGCCCGAGTCCAGAGTCAGAACCGCGCCGGCGTCATCAGCGGTACGATTGTGTGTGGGTGAGTCGCAGAACAGGGCTGTGTGTGTGTGTGTGGGTGGGTGTGCGCGCGTGTGTGGAGCAGAGGTCAAAGGTCACGGTACACGGCACCAGAACAGCCCGCTGCGGTAGGCTACGTACCCTGAAGAGAGAGCGTTTGGCCGCCACGCTCAGCTTGGCGCGCTCATCAAGCTTCTCCTCGTCCGCTAGAGACAGAGGTGGAGGTGGGGAGGGTGAGACAGACAGACAGACAGACACAGACAGACAGACAGACAGACAGACAGACAGACAGACAGACAGACAGACAGACAGACAGACAGACAGACAGACAGACAGACAGACAGACAGACAGACAGACAGACAGACAGAGACAGACAGACAGACAGAGACAGACAGACAGACAGAGACAGACCACAAAATCAATATCACAAAGGAGACCAAAGCCAAGTTGCTTACAAAGACATTCTGAGACTCCTGACATGAGATGAAAGAACTTGCTTCATGTTGGCTAATTGCAAACAGGTAGCATTTCTTTGCAGGGGGGTGTGTGGGTGATGGGGGGGGGGGTGATGGGGGGGTGGGGGGTTCGAGGCTGAATTAGACCGAAGTGAGGAGGGAGGGCTCAGGGTCCAGGGGGATTTACATGGCTGCGGGACACATTACATGACATCAGCGCCGAACTATTCCCTATCTCTCTCTCTCCTCCTCCTCCTCCTCCTCCATCGTTTGAATCACACCGTCCCGGGCCCAGCGTCCGCTTATAGGAACCAGATGGCGAACCGGCAGAACTCTGGCCCGCTATGCTACTGTGAGCACCAAAAACGACCCCATTAAACAAACTGCTTCAAATGTTTCTCTCTCTCTCTTTAGAAGTAAAGGCCTTTCATTTGGAGCCCTGCGTCGTTCTGAAACGCCCGGCTCGCCAGTCCTCGCTACGCCGGGGCCCGCCGTCCTACAAACCCGCTCCCTCGCCGCACGCGGACGTACTGTGCTGAACACGGATCCGCGGCGTGCGCTTCTAGCTCTGTCGAAGCTCGCCTACCGCGCGAGAAAGTGTTTAAAAGAAGAACGAAAAGAAAAAGGAACTCACCAGTGCTGGCGGTCAGCTCCGAAGACCTTTGGAGAAAGAGAAGGGGGAGGGGGGGGGGGGGACACCAGATCAGCACAATTTGAACCGGTACGCTTGAACATCAACGCCATGATCACATCAAGAAAAGAGAAGATCAATGGCGGAGGGCTGGACATTATGAGATGCGGCAGCGAGAGAGAGAGAGAGAGAGAGAGAGAGAGAGAGAGAGAGAGAGCTGGAGAAGAGAGAGAGAGAGAGAGAGAGAGAGAGAGAGCTGGAGAAGGGGGATAGAGAGAGAGAGAGAGAGCTGGAGAAGAGAGAGAGAGAGAGAGCTGGAGAAGAGAGAGAGAGAGAGTACTGGAGAAGAGAGAGAGAGAGAGAGAGCTGGAGAAGAGAGAGAGAGAGAGAGAGCTGGAGGAGAGAGAGAGAGAGAGCTGGAGAAGGGAGAGAGAGCTGGAGAAGAGAGAGAGAGAGAGAGCTGGAGGGGAGAGAGAGAGAGCGCTGGAGAAGGGAGGGGGAGGGAGAGAGAGAGAGAGAGAGAGAGAGAGAGAGAGAGAGAGAGAGTCAGCAGGGGTGATGAGATGGCTGTTGTTAGAGAATTACTGGGAAAAACAAGCGGTTGTTAATCTGGAGAATTAGGTGGCATTAGAGGAGTACGCCAGGAGACTGATCCCTGAGTCGCGGACACGACACCCAACAACGGACCATTCATTCCCCCCTGGAGACCCGCTCACATGGCGAGGGGGCCTGACGACCCCGGTCACGGAGGCCTCTGGTGGGGCTTTAATCTCCCCGTCCTCGCTGGCTAACACACACGCACGCGCGACGCACGCACGCAAGCGCCCGGATGGAAGTGAGTGTTTGTGCGTGTGTGTGTGTGTGTGTGTGTGGGGAGGGGGGGGATTTTTCGAGTCAGAGCGAGCCAAGGCTTGTCTACGTTCATGTGAATGCACACACGTGCGCACGCACATACAGGTAAGCTGTGCCCTTGTGTCCAATCAATCCAAGTCCAACTTTAAATGACTAAACATTTCCATCATTCGACATGCTAGCGCGTCAGAGCGCCCGGTTCGCCCGTTCCCCCGTGCGAGCGCATGCACGTGTGCGTGCTCCGCGCCGGTACCTATCGGTGTCCTGGCGCTCGGCGCAGGTGATGGGCTGGCTCCTGAACCTCTCCGAGGTCTTCCTACTCTCCCCGGGGCGGATGTACTGCTGGGGCCTGCGCCCCCTCTCCCTCTGGGCCCTCCAGGGGGCGTCAGAGCACGCCGGCGCTGTCTTTAGCTCCGCCTCCCTGCGGGACCACCCCAGAGGGGAAGACGGGGCGGGGGGGGGGGGGGGTCACCCGAAAACACGGCGGAGAAAAAGAGAAGAGGAAGATGGAAAAGTGAGAGGAGGAAGGAGAGACGCTGGAGAGATGGAATCGTTTAATAACGGATGCGTGGACTTTGATTCCCTTGGATTATTCCAGAACAATGCAACCCCCGGATTTACAATGGGAGATTATGGCAGGAGAGGAAATGTGCATTCCTTTGGCCGGTTAGTCACTAGTTACAGTAAGACGCGCCCACGTGCGCACGCACACACACACACTGATGCTAACAGTAGGGTTAGGACACACACACACATGAATGTGCCAGGCCCCAGGGCCAAGCCAAGCCAAGCCACAGAATCAGCCACTTGACCGCAGGTTAACTCGACGTCTAGTTTAACGGGTGAGTGTCTGCGCGTTAGTGAACGTGCACGGCGTAACCACAGCGTCAGGCATGGTGTTGATGGCGATGTTAGGAGGCGGTGGTGGCGGCGGTGGTGATGTTAATACGACTCCCCAGGGAAGCCGGTCCGAGGGGAGGGCGGTGGCGGGGCGGTACTGTACCACCTACAGGTCTGGCTTGCAGGCAGAGGTGGCAGCGGGGGTGGGGTTGGAGCTGGCGCTCTCCAGGTAGGAGTGGCGGAGCTGGGCCACGGACACCCTGGCGTCCCGCCAGGAGGTGTCGCCGTCTCCCGGACCCTCCTCCCCGGGCTGGAGGCACCCCTCCCGGAGGGCCGGCTCCTGGTGCCTCAGGACCGGCCCCCGGGGGGCCGAGATGTCCGACATGGAGCGACTGAGGGGCCTGGCGGCGGGGTCCGAGACGGCGGCAGCGGTGGTGGTTCCCCTGGGGTGGACGTGGGCGTCGCTGCCCGTCTGCTGGCCCTCCCTACCCCGGACGTCGGCCGGCTGCGGGCGGAACGCGTGCTCCGTGTGTCTGAGGGGCGGAGCCTCCTCCTCCTCATCCCCACCCCTCCTGGTCCTCTGTCTCCCTCTGGGCTCCTCTGCCTTGGCCTCCCGTCCCAGCACCAGGTTCCGGGCGCGGGGGGCGCCTCCCTGCTCCTCCCCACCTCCGCCGCCGCCGCCGCCCCTCCGGGGGTCTTCGACGCTCCTCTCCCTGCGGCGGACCTCCGAGGGAAGCACGGCCTTTCTGCTCTTCAGGAGCCCCTCTGCCGTCTCCCCCCCCACCTCCTCCTCCTCCTCTTCCTCCTGGGACTGCTGCCGCCGGGCCCCGGGGCCCACGTCGGCGGCCATGGACAAGTAGCAGCCCCCCTCCGGCCCCTCGGGGTGCCCCGGCCGGGCGGGCTGGGGCTGGGGCCGGGGGCGGGGGGGCGCGGGCTGCGTACCCGGAGGGGGGTCGCTGGAGGCCGGGGCCCGGGACCTCTGATGTCTCCGGTAGACGGGGGGCTCCTCAGGGCTCCTCTGGCGGCCCTCGTCCCTGGCGAGACGCTCCCTAACTCGGACTCTTTCGGAGGGAGGGAGAGACAGAGACACGCTTCAGAACCGAAACTCGGCAAGGAGAGAGGGACCGATGGAGAGAGAGCGAGAGAGAGAGAGAGAGGGAGGGAGGGAGGGAGGGAGGGAGGGAGGGAGGGAGGGAGGGAGGGAGGGAGGGAGGGATGGAGAGAGGGAGAGAGAGAGAGAAAGAGAGAACTGGAGAATCACAACCTTACCCCCCCCACCATCTTGTCCCACTTAGGTCATGTCATCACACTAACTTCTAAAGAAAACACATGATTAGATTCACTGAATATC
>NC_140235.1:26202034-26267034 GCF_949987555.1 Borostomias antarcticus | reverse complement strand
ACTCAGCCAGACTGAGGAACCCTCCTAGACCACTCAGCCAGGCTCTGAGGAACCCTCCTAGACCACTCAGCCAGGCTCTGAGGAACCCTCCTAGACCACTCAGCCAGACTGAGGAACCCTCCTAGACCACTCAGCCAGGCTCTGAGGAACCCTCCTAGACCACTCAGCCAGGCTCTGAGGAACCCTCCTAGACCACTCAGCCAGACTGAGGAACCCTCCTAGACCACTCAGCCAGACTGAAGAACCCTCCTAGACCACTCAGCCAGACTGAGGAACCTTCCTTGACCACTTAGCCAGGTTCTGAGGAACCCTCCTAGACCACTCAGCCAGACTGAGGAACCCTCCTAGACCACTCAGCCAGACTGAGGAACCCTCATAGACCACTCAGCCAGGCTCTGAGGAACCCTCCTAGACCACTCACTCAGACTCTGAGGAACCCTCCTAGACTACTCAGTCGGAGTCTGAAGAACCCTCCTAGACCACTCAGTCGGAGTCTGAGGAACCCTCCTAGACCACTCACTCAGACTCTGAGGAACCCTCCTAGACTACTCAGTCGGAGTCTGAAGAACCCTCCTAGACCACTCAGTCGGAGTCTGAGGAACCCTCCTAGACCACTCAGTCGGAGTCTGAGGAACCCTCCTAGACCACTCAGTCGGAGTCTGAGGAACCCTCCCAGACCACTCAGCCAGCGTCTGGGTCAGACACACTGGAGATGAGCACACCGACTGCTGGCAAAACCATCAGGCTGTCTAATATACTACACAGAGATACACAAACGAACTCTCTAAGAGAGAGACAAAGAGAGAGAGAGAGAGAGAGAGAGAGAGAGAGAGACAGAGAGAGAGAGAGAGAGAGAGAGACAGAGAGAGAGAGAGAGAGACAGAGAGAGACAGAGAGAGACAGAGAGAGAGACAGAGAGACAGACAGAGAGAGATAGAGAGAGAGAGAGAGAGACAGAGAGAGAGAGAGATAGAGATATATATATAGAGAGAGAGAGAGAGACAGAGAGAGAGACAGAGAGAGAGACAGAGAGAGAGACAGAGAGAGAGACAAGAGAGAGACAGAGAGAGAGGGAGGGTATGCACTGTGTCTGCTCACCCCTGTCTGCTGAGGAGGCTGTGGGACTGCTGCTCGATGAACATGTCGGCGGGGGGCATGGCCCCGCCCCCGTGCTTGGGCGAGGGGCAGGGAGGAGCGCCGGCCAGTCTTGGGCGAGCTGGGCGGCACCCCCGTCACGGCGGAGGAGGACGAGGAGGTCACATCCATGTAGGCAGTGGCGGAGGAGGAGGAAGGGGGAGGGGCTTGCTCGCCGCTCCTCTCCTGGGCCCGCCGGCGGTTCTCCAGGTTCATGGCCCTCTCCCGCTCCGCGAACGAGTCCAGACGCGGGCGCCCGTGGCCGGGTTCGGGCTGGGGGCCGCGCGGCCCACCCTGGGGTCGGCGGCGGCGTAGGAGGAGAGGTGGCCAACGTGGCCCCTCCCCTCCTCCCCCGCCGCCGCCTCGCCCCCCCGCCTCCCGTCCAAGCCCGTGCGCCCGTGCCCGGCGTGGCGAGAGGAGGAGGAGTAGTCCGCATCGACGGGCTCCGCGTCCAGGGAAATGCCGTAGCGCTCGGCCAGCTGCCGGCGCCGCTCCGCCTTGTAGCGGGCGATGCGCTCGGCCTTGGAGTCCGCCTCGGGGGCAGCACCACCGCCGCCACTGCCGCCGCCGTCGGAGACGGAGCTGCAGGCGGGCTCGGAGCCGGCCGCCGCCGTCTGGGGCCGGGGCGGCGGCGCGCCTGGGGCTGGCGGTCGGTCGGCGGCGGGGCGGGGGCGCCGTCTCGGGGCTGTCGGCGTCCTCGCGGCTGTACCGCTGGACGGTGACTGAGTAGGGGGGGTAGGGGGGTGGGAGGGGCAAAAGAGGCTATTATTTCCAACTGCTTTTTATATGTTGATATATACAGCCTGTCGCGAGGCAAATGTCTGTGTGGAGGGGTACAGTAGCTCTCTCTCCCCGTGTGTGTGTGTGTGTGTGGGCCGGGGATCTCACCGGCGCAGGGCTCGCGGGGGTCGGAGGCGCGCGTGTAGCGGGGCATGTCCTCCTCCAGGAGCCGATTGGTCACCAGGCCGCCACAGCCGGGCAGCAGGGCGGGCTGCGCCTCCCCGTCGATGCCCTCCAGCCGCCGCGCAATGCGCTCCTTCCTACAACACACACACACACACACACACACACACACACACACACACACACACACACACACACACACACACACACACACCCTCCACATCATCAGGAATTCATGGTTTGACATACAGTATGTACTGTATGTTGAGACCTCTTATCATGGTTGGTCATCGTGATCATCGTTATACCAAATGCGCCTTCGTCAGGAGATAAACTTACGCACCGATTCATTTCCCAGTCACTGGAACTCGAGCCGATGCCTTCGAAACGTTTCCTCAGTTCTGAAACTGCAGGGAGGGAGAATTTCAGTGTTTGGCCAGAATAAACACACACACTCAACCGTGAGAAGCAGCGATGGCGAAAGTCATCCGGCCCACTGTACTGAGAAGTTGAGAGCAGTGCGGGTGTTTACTGCTGCTGCTGCTGTTGTCGTTGTTGTTTTCGTGCAGACCTGGCGATTTCGACGCCCTGTTCCTGTCGACACGGCGTCACATATCTGGAGTCAGCAGCGAACTCGGCACCCTTTCCTTAATGAATTATGGTTGGATAATGAGTGGGATGGTACTGTAATATCCGTACCTAGCTCTGCAGTCAGCAACAGTTAATAGTTTCCATCAGGGCACAAATTGAAATAAGGAAAAAAGTAGACTTAGTAGCATCAGTCAATTGCCATCACTGCAGGACAGGTCACTAACAAGCACATTAACAAGCGGCAAAGGCTGATTGGAACAGAGGGAGCCGGAATGCTGTCTCCGCTGTCCAATCCATTAGTGGAGTTGAACTGGGGACACGGAAGACAGCAGCTCGGTCAGAGCCTGCTAACCCCCCCCCCCCACCACCACCACCACCACCAGAGCGGAGCTCTCTGGACACGACACTGGAAGTCCTCAAGACGGCAAGCGACAGACAATTCCGGCACGCGAGGGTTCATTTTGAAATGCTAAAAGAACTGAAGATTTATGCTCCTTAAAAGGCGTCTCTGACAGTTTTAAGTTCCTTCGTTCTGTCTCAGCATACTCCTACGTAGACTCTCTCACAAACACACACACACACACACACACCCGGTGTCCTCACTCTGAACCTGAGCTTTCATCACACCCCCACTCCCCAATATGCTGAATTCCCCTGTGGAATCAGCTTAGTCAGTGGGTTGGATCTCAACAGTCTGACGTGACACTTCTCCTCTCCTATACCCTCTTCGTTTTGGCCTCTAAAACCAAAGCCAAAAAGTTGCCATGCAAAACCAAATAACTGGTTAGTCCTCCACTATCACTTTCACCCTACAGAATCAAATAAATGAAGGTCTGGAGATGGAGAGGAAGCTGCTTGATAGAAACGAGAGGCAGCCAAAAACGATGCCAGCTGCTGTGCTAATAAGCTCGCTGTTGCGCAACAGAGCTCCCCTTCTCTCCTCTCCTCCCCTCCTTTCTCCTTCACTCCCCTCCTCTCCTCTCTCCTCCCCTCCTTTCTCCTTCACTCCCCTCCACTCCTCTCCTCTCCTCCTTCACTCCCCTCCATTCCTCTCTCCTCCCCTCCTCTCTCCTTCTCTCCCCTCTTCTCTCCTCCCCTCCTCTCTCCTTCACTCCCCTCCACTCCTCTCTCCTCCCCTCCTCTCTCCTTCACTCCCCCCCACTCCTCTCTCCTCCCCTCCTCTCTCATTCACTCCCCTCCACTCCCCTCCACTCCTCTCTCCTCCCCTCCTCTCTCCTTCACTCCCCTCCACTCCTCTCCTCCCCTCTCCTCCTCTCTCCGCTCCTCTCTCCTCCCCTGCTTCCAGACCCTGGGAAAGGTGACGGCAAGCCGAGTCATGTGCTCGCGCGCAGAAACTAAAAACCCTGACTCACCTTTGGGGAGATTGGTCAAGAGATTGACATCTATATCCTTGGCGTTCTTGGCCGGGTCGTCCTTCTGGTCGTACGAGAACTCTTTCTGGAAGCTGTGGGGAAGCAAAGGGACACCACTGAGCTCTGCTTCAGTCTCAGGGAGCAGAATGAGATTTGGCTCGGTCGGCGAGCCCCTTCTCAGCGGGTTCATTTTCAGAGTTTGAGAAGAGGACCGGTAGAGTTTAGGCAGACACCCAAGAAATTGAAAGTTGTTCTTTTGGACGCAAGGTCATTTTGGGCGTGGGTCAAATAGTGGAATGAGCCTGGGGCTACAGTATTGGCCAACAGTCATTCGGGTTTGGAGCTAGAACAAGCTAATCAGGCTAATCATTAAAACATCACAGTTTTCCCTTTAATCTAAAGTAGGCTAATTAAAGCTGTAATTAAGCATCGAGGCTTGGTAAGGCCTTGTTTTTCTCGGCACACAGTCTGAAGGGAATTCACACACAGTCACGCAGAATTTAACTCTGTATGAAAACCAAAGCATTATCCTGGGACAAAACAATATTCTTGAAGATATCCAGAGGTTGTTTATGACAGAGAGGGCTGGACTTCACAACCACAAAATGAGTTATGGGTTATGAAATATGGCAGCATATTATCTATGCCAGAGAAGACACTGGGCTACAAAAACATCCTCTCTGGGTTTGGCAAACGCCTCCCTCAGAACAGCACACACCCAGGTTTCCTGGGGACAACACTAGAGCCTAAATGGCAAAAGAAACATACACTTTTGTATGTTGCATGTATACACTTTTCTACCCCTGTAATCTAAAGTATTCCGATAAGTCTTTATTTCCAGTTTCTTAGTCATTGAACTATAACATGTTGGTATATGTACAGGATCAGTGAGTGTGTATATGTCACTAACAAGTCCCAGGCAGCCATCTTGCTATAGAATAACATTACACACTATGAGTGAATGGTGAGCATAGCCCTACAAGCCTGATGGTATTTTGATGGTATTTCTTTCTAGATTATTGATCCATACACTGCAACAAATCAGCAGTGGGTTTGCAGTAAAATCCCTACTCTCCTCATAGACTTGAGCGCGTCGACACCGAGCAATCACACTAATGCTGAGCTGGGGGGCTTCCGCGCAGCGCCACACAGCTGACCTCCCCGTCCGCCCGCCACACAGCGTGACCTCCCCGTCCGCACCGCCACACAGCATGACCTCCCCGTCCGCCCGCCACACAGCATGACCTCCCCGTCCGCCCGCCACACAGCTGACCTCCCCGTCCGCCCGCTCACCCCGCCTGGACGCCGTCGCTGCCTGACACAACGCAGCACGCCACCGCCGGGTGTGTCTGTGTCCTCTCATTCGCTGTGTGTATCGCATGTGCAGATCGAGGCATCAGACGTGTGTGTATGTGTGTGTGTGTCAAGGTTATTATAGTTAACGAAAACTAACTAAAAAACTAAAAATAGGTGTGAAAAAACATTTTAGTTAACTGAAATAAAAATAAAAACTAAACTTCACATAAAAATGATAACTAACTAAAACGGTGTTGTGTGTTTACAAAACGAACCAAAATAAACTAAAATTATAGAGAAAATGTCCTTAGTTTTAGTCTTTTTCATTTCATACATAAGCCTAATATTTTGTGTGGATATGAAATCTATCCTCCATTTTATTTAGCTGTGCTCCTGTGCAGAAGTAACCTGACGTTCGCCAGATGGTTTGTTTCACACAGAGTGAAACAACGTGAGCTCACGAGATCAGGATAGTCTCACCAGGCTAGCACAGAAGAAAAAAAAACTAAAACTAATACTGAAACTAATAAAAACTAAACTAAAACTAAGCATTTTCAAAAAATAAAAACTAAACTAAACTACCAAACCTGCTTTAAAACTAATCAAAACTAAACTGAAATTGAAAACAAAAAGTTAAAACGATATAAAAATAAAAACTAATGAAAAAAGCAAAACTATTATAACCTTGGTGTGTGTGTATATACCTGGTGTGTGTATATGTATACAAGTGTGTGTGTGTGTGTGTATACACACATATATATATATATATATACACACACACACACACACACACAACGGGTTGTTCCGACCTGATCCGTTGTATATGCCACGATATACCATGGGCAAAGCCTCTTTACCGTTCTATATGAAATATTACTGCGGCAATTATTAAGCTGCCTGTAAAAATCGTTAGTTCCATTGCGTAACCGTCTGTTGGTTACGGTTTCCCCTCAAGAAAAATGGAAACATTCGATGTCAATTTTGAGTTGTTCTATCCGTCCTGTAGCCTACCACTCTGGTTTATCGTCACCACTTTTGCAACTCGCAGGTGCACAGCAAAGGTAGGCTATACTTTGTTCATGGCTAGCTAGGTTGGTCAGGAGTATTAGTTTTGGTTGCTAGGGCTCATTGTTTGTCGCTTTGAAACTCCAAACGTGATAGTTTTAGGAACTACCTTTCTTGGTGTTCACTAAAATCGATATTAAGACACTGAAATAGTAGGTACTTATCCCATAAATGTTTCCCGGTGATGTAACTGTTATAAAAGCAATAACTCACTCGGGGGTTGTGGTATACTCGGCTGCGCCTCGTGCCTATGACCGCAGCACAACCCGTGGTATATTGGCCATATTGCTTCAAGATATATTTATGTACATACACACACACACACACACACACACACACACACACACACACACACACACACACTTACAGATACAGCTCCACAGATCCTGACTCTATGGAATTTTACGCCAACACAAATAGTGCCTTTAAAGGAGTAATAAAGGGAAAATCATGTTTAGCCCTGTTTTAAGGTTACTTATGATCATATACAATGGTTCATGGTTCAAGTTGACAAAACTAGCACTAGCACGAGAAAGTCTGATAATTGCTCTACCACCATTTAGGTCATACAATGATAATGGAGCAATTATCCGACTTTCTCAAAAGTCTCAACTATGTGCTAGTTTTGTCAACTTTTTGATCTGAACCATTGTATATAAGTAACTTTAAAACAGGACTAAACATGATTTTTCATTTACTACTGCTTTAAGCCCCACACCAATGTATGGCTGCTACAGTACGTAACGTGAACAGCCCGATAACCTTCGGCCTTATCCTACCGTACCTTAGAGCCCTCTTCGGTAATACTCTGGAGTTGGCGAGCTTGATGGGCGTCTCACTCCCAAATCCTGGAAAGAGAAAAGAGAGAGAAAGAGAGAGTGAATGTGTGAGAGAGAGAGAGAGAGAGAGAGAGAGAGAGAGAGAGAGAGAGAGAGAGAGAAAGAGAGTGAGTGTGTGTGTGAGTGTGTGTGTGTGTGTGAGAGAGAGAGAGAGAGAGAGAGAGAGGAGAAAAAAGGTGCTTTTAGGCTTGTAGTAGGAAGTTATGACTTCAAATTGACGAACTAGTCAATTGTCCCCCCACTTTCAATGAAAAAGTGTCCAACGTCCCTTCATTTTCAATTAAATGTTTTTGGGCGAGAACACCAACTTCAGGTATAACGGTAATAGAACGACCGCTATATGAGTTGGCTTGTCTCCTTTGCGATCATCAGAACCGTGTAGAAACAACCTCGCGACAACTCGTGTTTTCTCCTGGCAAATAGATGCTAAAAATCCAATTTAAAGTGGAGCAGAAGGCCGAAAGCCAACGACCAGCAAGCAGTTTGAAAAAGAAACATTTTGTTGTTCATTCAATGCAATTGTATTGCATTATATTGACTATTTGGTTCGCGTTGTTTTAGCTGTGTCAAAGCGGTGGATAAAAGTCTAATTAATAGTCTAATTAATGAAGATAGATAATGTTAGCTGTTGTCCAGGAATTTACATCCAAACACCTTAAGCCTTTGTCCTTGTAATTCATCACCTCCCCCCAAGCCCCCTGCAAACCCTAGTTTCAGTCTCCCCTTTGTAATTGTAAAACACCTCAACTCTCCCCCTTTTGTAATTGTAAACACACTCTGCCTAGCTCTTCCTCATCTCTTTGTTTAAGTCAGAAGGGCCACACCTTCGTCTTCCTCGTCCTGATTCAGACCTTTCACATGTCTTTACTCTTGGCCACGCCTGCCATTCATGTACAATGCAGTAGCCAATCACATCCTGGAAGCACTGTACCTTTGTTTTGATTGCATATAAGCCACAGCAATACCCATGAACTCACTTCTCTGACGAAACCACCTTTGTTTGCGTTGTTCAGGAAGTCCTTGCGCACGTATTGTTTTCCACAATAAACCAGACTCAACCTTTTGAACGTATCTTGGTAAATCTTTTGACTAGACAAGTTTAAAATACTATCACAGTTGGCGACGGGGATGGGATAACTGCCTGCGTTTTGCTTCGGGATTCCAGTGGATGAACTGATCGACAGACGTGTCGGTCCATATGGGCGTTGGAAAATCAATTTTCTCTCTTGCGCCAGAGCGCACGCCGAGATTATTTCCTCAGTTCTTCCACTGGATTCTTGAGGCTCACAGGTACGTTTAAACGAACCCTCTGATGGTTCTGAGTTGTATTTGCCTTGATTTGGTTCAGTTGTGTTGGTCTGGAGTGTTGAAAACAGGAACCCCAGCGTGGGTATTTAGTCCTACCGAGGGTAGGGCGAGCATGGTTGATGTTTCGTTTCCAGAACGATACCAACTAGCTTAAGCCTCATTGTTGATGTTCGTTTCAGAACGATACCAACTAGCTTAAGCCCCGTTTGTTGATGTTCGTGTTAGCACGATTGCCAACTAGCTTCGAAGTGATTGTTGATGTTCGTTGAAGAACGATTACCAACGAGATGGTAGCTACAGGGCGTGATTGAGAGTTTTGCAATCCGCGTTTCTGGTAGAAGCGTTTGTCCCTTTGTTCCCGGGTGACTTGGTAAACCTAACGAGCGTTATCTTTGACCAAGTGGCTGTACAGTATTTTGGTAGGATCTAGACGTCAGGTTTAGCCTGGACCAAAGTTGCTGGTGCAGCCGGGCATGCTTGTTGTAAACGTGGGCCTTTGTTTCATGTTTGTGTGTTAAGTCGTATATTAGTCGTTTTTGGTCGTCGTTTGGTCGTTCTTTGTTTGCGTTCCCGTGTGAGTCTGCTGCGTTCTCTCTTGTATGTGCACGGGGGGGTTGTTCGTCTTATGTGTTTACTGTTTGAGCCTCGGCTCTTGATTGTATGTTTGTTACGCGCGCCATGGATCCAGGTAAAGTATTGTTTTGTACACTTTTTACACTGTTAAAATTCTCCAGTAGGCTAGCTGGTTGTCTAGGAGACGCCGGAAAACAGCTCTCGCGGTGATCCGCCTTGAGCCAGAGGAGAACAAAGGACTTCGCTGACTGGGTGAGTACTAAGCGAATTTAATGTGTCTTAATGTGTGTTTCTTTCGAAATTGTATTCTTTCCCGCCGTGAGTTAACCATAAGGTTTCCTTTCATTGCTGTTTTGGGGTTTTAGGCTGCGTCGTGGTTATTTAGGGATTTGTTTCTTTAAATTTCCCCGCGCTGCCAAAGACAACTTCCGGGTCATACATGCAACATTTTGGGATCACCACTAGGTGTCCCTGTAACCCCGGCTACTAACATATGGCTAGAGGATGTCACAGGATTAAACGTCTAGCCTGATGAGATTGTTGTGCTAAAGCATTTTCGATTTCTTACATCCATATCTGACATTTTAGTGTTAAATTCTAAGATTCTAAGCAGCTAGAGGTGGTTGAGATGATTAGGTTAAGGGAAAAGCCTGTTAATTCTATAGCACCCAACCAGGCTGTTGCTGCTCCCGCATTTAGCCACGCCCCTTCTCTCTCCCCTCTACAATACGAGTTAAGAGCGCCCCTTAATACGAGGTATTCGTCCGAGCAAAAGCAGGACAGGAAGAAAGAATTGGCTAAAGCCATATCTGAGGCTAAGTTTAATTTGGAACAACTGCAAATGGCTAGAGATAGTCTGGAGGGACTGCAAATACAAGCGCCTCTGATACGCTGCCCAAACCCTGTTCCTCGCCCTTCACAAATAAATTATGCTGCTGGTTATGCGGCCTGGACTCCAGAGATTACGGTTTATAGACCCTGGCGCTCTGATGAACTGCGTAATATAGCTAAAACCTTGCCCGATCCAACCAAAGACATGAACGAGTTCGGGAATCTTTTTAACAGTTTAGTTCAAATGTATGAGCCTCACGCCGAGGAAATCGCCATGATCATGCGACAAGTACTTGGGTTAAAATGGATCGAAGTAAAAGACCCGTTTGATATAACGTTGCCTTTTTCTCATGTCGATTTTACTGCACAAAACGCTGCGCTGTTGAACAGAATCAAAACTCGATTCCCTAAAAAGATGGATTGGGACCGTATCACATATTGTAAACAAAATTCCGATGAGCAGTTCGAGAAATTTTGGGAAAGACTGGAATCAGTCTTCGCGTCACACAGTGGCATGGACAAAGCGAACGCCGATTATAAAAAGATTTTGAAACAACAGTTAATGAATAACTCTCTCTCCTCTTTGTCTGACCAAGTGAGGATGATATGCCACACCTGGGAATCAACTTCTCTCGGGGAAGTTGTTGATCATTTCCGGTATTCCGAACGCCTCCGACATTACATTGAACAACGGAATTTGAAAAAGGTCAAGGATGGTGCCGCTAGACTTCAGGCTGCTCAATTGAGACAATTAGACATTAAAAATAAAGGTGCAGGTCTGAAACAAAAACGGGGACGGCGACAAAGGGAGAATAGGCAACGTAGCAGTAGGTCTAAGCATGTTCACAGGTACAGACAGAGTGGGAAAAATGAGGCATGTTTTCATTGTGGTCAATATGGTCACTGGATTGAACAGTGTCACAGTTACCGCAAGCTGAATGAAAGGGAAGAGCCTCCGATTTGGGGTCGAGCGCCACCTGCTGGAGTTCCCTTGAACAACTCACAAGGGAAATTTTAACTAGCCAAGATAGAGATATATATATAATTTTTAAGGTAAATAAACAGGATGAAATAGATGTAGAGCCTTTGAGTTTTAAGTTGTTGTTAATGTTTCTGAGATGATCTTTTAGGTATTGGTGGGAACTCAAAAGTCTGACAGGGTTTTGAATAGGGGTTTGATTCAGGAGTTTGTTTCAATAGTAAATGAATGGCCATAAGCTGTTCGTTTTATGCATTCTACTGTATGAATTTCATTCATATAATGATGATGTGTTTTTTGAGGAGTTGGCTTTAGGCCTCCCCTCTGCTATTGAACCCAGTCTGTGTTTGAGTCTTATTTTTCAGGGGCTATGGACCCTGGGCGGCAGGTCTTTGAGGAGCCTGGATCATGCCTTCCTGGGGACTGCTTGGGACCTGCTGTTTGTCTGTTTAATTGTTTGTTTTGTCTCTCTTTCTGATATGTAGCTTAAGACATAAGGTTTGTGCATAATAGTGGGGGGAATAGATAAGGGTTGCCAGTGTCTTAATCTGAATGCAGCATCTCATAACCCAATTATATATGTTTAAATGGTTATGTTAAATATCTCATGTTTATAGTTTGAGGCACATTCATCGGGCCTGAGTGTTCTTTCTGAGTGTTTTTTTACAGACAACTGTCGTTCCGGGAGTGATGGGTGAATGCCGAACCAGGAGACGGGCACAGGACCGGAGGTGGAGATGAAGGTTACCGGCCTGTTTCCCTACAGATGGGCAATCTGGGGTTCGTGAGATGCAAAGCCAACGCCATGTCACCAACTCACTGTGAGCGACAGATAAGTATGAAACAGGAGCAGTGCCCAAATACTCTGTCCTCAAATGCAGAAGAGGGAGGTTTTAGATATACAAATTTTAGCTATACAAATGAAGCTTTGATGGAGTTTTTTTTGATTAGTTAATTGTAAATGAAGCCAATTCATTTTAGTGTCATTTTCTTTGCCCCATCTCAAATTTTTATCCTGACTTCAGGAAATTTTTGCTTTCACCCTTAGGGGGTGTTGTTTTGTTGAGACGAGAATATGGTTATTTTATTTTCATAAAATCGCGAGAGAAATTCTAGAGCCAAATCCATTTGCCTCGATCATGACTGGGGACTGGGCGTGTTGAAGTCATTCTAAACACTGCCCCTGATGTCACTGTAGGGGTACTGCAGACTGGCTCTAAATGACACTTGAACAGACAACCTGTTTAAGTTTTCCTGACTGAATAACAACATTTTTTCCCCAAAGCAGGAGCTTGCGCTTAACCATATTTCTGAGAATCTCCAACAGATTTTGAATAACCGTTCCTGACCAAAGAAGGGAACAGGGAGACCAGACCAGAGGACTCTCCTTTTGCTCTTCTGTTTTGTCTCTGTTTGTCTCTCTCATCTGTGGATCCACAGACGGAGCACTTCATCAGCCTGTGCTGGGGGAGCGGGAGCGCCGAGATGAGCCCTCCAGCAGCACGACCCGGGCCGGCCCTACGTGGAGCAGTACAGGGATGGACCGGGTTCAGTTCAAGAGCCTGTACGTGCTGCTGGCGCCCTGGCTGTGTGGAGTCCCACCGCACCTTCACCCTGCTGAACCAGGACAGGGACTCCCTCCTCACCCTCCGAGAGCTCGCTGCAAAAGCTGCGGCTGTCTCTGCTTCCTCCCCTGTGCTTTCTATGCTCTCTGTACCATCCACAGACCCTGACAAGATTCCTCCACTGTCCCTGGCAGACATTTCTGACCTACAAGCATCTGCTCCACCTGCGGAGAAAAAGAAATGGAGGAATAAGTGCACATTCCACCACCAAACTAACCTGTATCTAGGGCCTAATGACAAACCTGTACTACCTCGTTCATGTTTTCATTATGCTTTCAAACTAGCCCACGGGCCAGATCATGTTTCAAAAACAGGGGTGGCGGAGGATGTTAACAGATGTCTCCAACAGAGTGAGGACCGCCATTTCCTGAGGCTAAGGAGGGGTTTCCTGCATCCCATCTCTCCTGGGGATTGGGTCCTGGTCCGCGACCACAGACGAAGGAGCTGAAACTCGCCGAGGTGGCTCGGGCCGTACCAGGTTCTACTCACCACGCAGACAGCGATCTGAGAGGACTTCGTGGATCCATGCAAGCCATTGCCGACGGGTTCAAGCAGCAGAGGACGGTCCACCAGGGGATCGCCAACACCAGGAGATCAAGATGCAGCTGAACCAGAGGGCTCAGAGGCCAAAGCTATGAGCTGCCACAACTGTCCTCTCCTCTGACGAGGAATCGGAGGAAAAATGACCTTGCTGGTGTTGATGCTATTTTTCCTTAATGCTTGGATTAAGAATAAGAGCACGCGAGTGGTCGATTCAATCTGGGTAAAACAAAGACGAGAGCTTTATTCTCAATACGTTTGCAAGCGGTCTCTCACAACAGGAAGTGGATTCTAGTCAGAGAGCCCCGCAAATGAGGAGGCGGAGCCCTTTTAAGGGGACAGTGTCGTGACATGAGGTTTGACCAGCTGCTCTGGCAGACACAGATGGCAGTGAGAACTTAGTTAAGGTGTGATTCCCACAAACATTGTAAAACAATTAAACAGAGGAAACAGGAACATCAATAGAGTAAGATAAACAGAAACCCTATCTTGGCGTGAACAATGGGTGATGAGTTGAAATTCTTTAACACTGGTCACCTCCTTCTCATGATCGTTATGATGGCAACATGGAGAAACTCACAAGATGCACCACACACACACACACACTAACATTGAACATAACTGATTTCAAACAACGCGACATTGAAGTTGCGATCTAGAAGAGAAGACGCCTTGCATTCCCCAAATGACATTCTATTGCCCAAAAGAGAAGTGTCACCTAAATGACTGTTGGATACACTGTGAACAAGAGTGACCTTGACAGCCACCGCCACACTCTCCTCTCCTCTGATGAGAAAATCGGAGACTGACCTTGCCGGTCACCTCCTTCTTGTGGTTGTAATATGACAACATGGACAATCTCAACAGAAATGATTGCACCTCTAATCACACACACTGGAACCTACATTAAACATTCAGAGACGCACACATGGAAGCTATGTTCCATAGGACATCACATGCGATTATTCACAAGAATGAATGAACTTTGAAATAATCTGAAAAATATCATATTTGTTTACAAGAGTTACAATGGTTGAAACATGAGTTGATAAATAAGTTTGGGTTTTTCCTCTAAATTGACCAAGAGGTTTTTTGCCTTTCTTACACTGGTAACCATTTATTTTTTTTGCCTTGTTAAATCAAGTTTTTTGGTGAATGGTTGTCCACTCTTAGACTATAAATAGTATATAATCATGTCATCTTTTTTATCTTGTTTCCTGTCAAATTTCTGAAGCAAGGGGTTTTGGTGCGTGATTTTGCACGTTGAAAGAAAATAATAAAAAAAAAAAAAAAAAAAGAGATTTTTTTTTTTTTTGCTCCACCTAGTGGAGAGATTATTTCCTTTCCACATGTATAGCATAGCTGACTGTTTACACTGTGTTTGGATTTTATATTTTATTTTTGTGTACCTGTTCAGGCACAAATGGGGGATTGTCCAGGAATTTACATCCAAACACCTTAAGCCTTTGTCCTTGTAATTCATCACCTCCCCCCAAGCCCCCTGCAAACCCTAGTTTCAGTCTCCCCTTTGTAATTGTAAAACACCTCAACTCTCCCCCTTTTGTAATTGTAAACACACTCTGCCTAGCTCTTCCTCATCTCTTTGTTTAAGTCAGAAGGGCCACACCTTCGTCTTCCTCGTCCTGATTCAGACCTTTCACATGTCTTTACTCTTGGCCACGCCTGCCATTCATGTACAATGCAGTAGCCAATCACATCCTGGAAGCACTGTACCTTTGTTTTGATTGCATATAAGCCACAGCAATACCCATGAACTCACTTCTCTGATGAAACCACCTTTGTTTGCGTTGTTCAGGAAGTCCTTGCGCACGTATTGTTTTCCACAATAAACCAGACTCAACCTTTTGAACGTATCTTGGTAAATCTTTTGACTAGACAAGTTTAAAATACTATCACACTGTCTAAACTCCATCCACAAACAAGGTCTAGTCTATGCCTCTTCATCTGAGAGAACATTTTCCAATAACTGCTGGTGTTAGGCTACGATGGAAGGCTAAACTATTTCTCTTTGTTCCTAGGAAGGGGAGAAAAAGTAGGCTATCCTAGGCTTATAGGTTATAAATCAACAATAAAGACTTGAAGATGGAATAAAAACACATGTTTTTGCTTGGTTCTCCGCATCACCCAAAGCCTACATGAAACTAGGCTTATCTGTAGCAATACAACGCAAGCCAGTGCACAGTGAGTCTGCGGGACTGTAGCATAAGTGCACAACGTCATCAGTCCCTCCAACCATTCCATTTATGGGTTTATTCATTTCCCTGCTACTACTTTGCTGCCGCCAGCAACCAGCGCGGAAAAGAACGCTTGTGAGTCACAACACATACCAGTTATAGGCCCATTTTGCCGCCAGCGGCAACGCACAACCAGCGCTCGAGACCATTTTGCCGCCACCGGCAACTCACAACCTGCGCTAGAGACGCACACTGAGGAGAGATGCTCATCATAGGACTACTATCACTAGCCATGTTTCCATAAAAAGTAATTCTAACTTTCAAACTTTTGAAAGTTCGCTAAAAATAAAAAAATAAAAAAAGCGAATCTTGTGCGTTTCCATTAACTGTTTTGAGTGAATTAACTAGGCTATGTAAACCGTGATTTCATCAGAGGAGGACGAAACCGTGAACAGGCGGGCTCTTTAAAAATCCCTGAGCTGAGGTAAACAAACCAGGAGCCGGTCTCTTTAAACATCAGCTAGCTGAACAAACCTGAGGAGAGAAAATGGAGAGCAGTTTTCTGGAATTGCTTGCACTTGGGCAAGTTGTAATTGTGCTTGCTCAGCTAGCTTTGGCGGTGAATGTTGTGCGAAGACAAAGACGAAACAATATAGTTTTGTTTAATAGTGTCCCCCCACTACGTGGTTCAATCCGGCTAAGCCAACACAGCCAGGAGACACCAGAGGTTACAGTAGCCTACGTTTCAGTAAAGCATCGTAAGGTCATCCAGGAAACGTCTCCTTCAGGAAGACCTTTAGACTTGGCATAGGGTCGATTTGAACATGGAGGAAATGCATTGATAGGAAACAACCACCTGCGTCATTGAAATCATGTGGAACAATGAGAGATCTTTACAGCCTTAAGGCATTGAATGAGTCAGCCTGCTCTATTGGAGGAACCGGGTGAGTTCATTCACAGCTTGTGCGCACGCACGCACGCACACACACACAAATGTGTGTGGAGGGGCAGAACGTGCGTCTCAGGCCAGACGGATGCTTTGCAGTCCGATCACACATCGCCAAGGTCGACAGTGCCGGAGCATTGGCACAGACATCTCTCTCAGTCAGTGCCTCCTCTGTCTTCCAGAGTGGTTGTGGGGGGGGGGGGGGGGGGGGGGGTCGCTACACATTTACACATACAAAGTGTTGAGACGCAGCCTGTCATCAGAATCCCCGCGAGGCGAGCGGTGTTGACCCCCCCGTGATCCCAGCGTGATCACAGCCGGCGTCGTTATCGTTATCTGATCGGCCGGTTCTAATCTGGTAGGACCACAAAACGTGGCGTCGGCGTACAGAAACACAACCGCCTCCGATTAATCCTCTTTCGTCATTGCGGAGCAGAGGTGGACACGCGTTCGTTTAATAGGTCACTTTTGACGGAACCGCCGGGTTATGGGCGCCGAGTTATGGACGTGTTGTTGCCGCACACGTGCGGCTGGTGCGGCGCAGGTGGGGAAAGTGAGGCGTTCTCTGACAGACACATGTGGTTCCACTTCTCTCTCTCTCTCTGATCGAGGGCCCGCTGTCGGAGAGGCGGCCCCACCTCCCAGGTTCGCCTCGGGGGCACGTGACGTGACACCCCATCGCGCCACTGCCATTCCAGAGCTGTTAGTCCTTATTAAGGATGTTTGGATGGACATTACAAGCCCTCCCCGCTCGGGCGAAACATTGTTTGAGGAAGAAAGAAGGATTATGTGGAGGAGGGTGTGAGCCTGGATCCGTTTTGTTTATAGTGCGTGTTGTTTCAGCTGGGACGACTGGCTGGGAGAAAACACGACTGGAGGTCTTGTGTCATCCCGGCCATATCGCCAGCTGACAGAATAACAGATATCGAGATGGATTGGAGCGCACGATAACATTACGTGTCCCCACGTGAATCCATTCCTTTGCAGTGACTCAACGCTAACCTGATTGAGATTAGGATGTCACACTGAAAAACTATAGCCTCGTACAGTAAAGCCACTTGACGCGAAAACATCAGCGCGACCGAAAGCCACAATTTGTCGGTTATCTTACTCTTAACTGTGTAGTGGCGTTCTAGTCGTCTAAGAGGGACTTTTCACATGGCGGGGGCACTTCAGCGCATTAGTCATGCCAAACACACAGGCGTAAAACCAGCACAGAGATCACAGACGTCCCACTGGCTTTGAGGCTTTGAAGCTGCGATCTACACCGACCGCACGGACGCTCCATGCAAAGAATGCGCTTGGGCGTTCTTTGCGCCGTCGCGCATGCACGTTGGGGGACACCGCAGTGTAAAATGGCCTCGATACTGATGAAAATGTGACTTCATGATTCAGCGGAGGCTCGTTCAGGCCCTGGAAGCAGGAGAGGCTGTCATGTTGAAAGTAGGCTAACCGAGGGTGGCGGCACAGACACAGCGGAACCCTGTTTCACTTGGAGAGACGGAGATGGTTGATGCTGGCTGCTTGGTGAGGGGCACTCTCGCACACTCTCGCACACTTACATAGTCGTGCACAAGCACACACGCGCACGGCGGATTTGGAGTGTGGGGGGGGGGGGTAGGGTTGGAGATGGGATTACCTCGCTTCCACACCCCAGGGAGATTATAGAGAGCCCAAAAGGAAATGTGTCACTCCCTAACTACGGGATCCATCACCATCCGCCCCTCCCTCCATCCCCCAGAAGCCCACCTGTCCGGCCCCCCGCTTCACTCAGCTCAGACTTCACTTGACGCGCCTGTGACCCCTGGATGGACTAAGAGAGGCTTACAGTAGTGGAGAGATTAAGGGGTTGTTCAGAAATCTGAGGACAGCGAATAAGGTGAGACTGAGCCACCAGAGCCCAACCAAGAGAGGGCTGGAGAAGACAGTACCCTAAGCCAATTAGCCCTAATGCTAATGACCATTGAACGCCCCAACAAAGCACTTTCGCAAATTAGTACCTTGATTTATTACACTTGAAAAAGGCTTGAATGGAAGTTAGTTCATAGTTTGACATAGTTTAATTTGGAATGACGAGCCAAATCCTAAAGCTCCATCTGCCCCAACAGACCCACTTCATAAATGGTCTGGGAACTTGAGTTGTACAGTACCAGGGGGACCAGAAACACTGTAACACCTGTTGTGGATTCCCAGGCAGCCCAACCATGCCTGAGCCAAAGCCTCGGCATTCCACACTCGGGAAACATTACTGACAACAGTGAGAATGAGAACCACACACAGACATAATGGGAGCATTTTCTACACACACTTTTTTCGCACACACACCAAACAAACTCACTCTCGCAGTCACACTCGCAGGTGGACACATTCACAGATAGTCGCGCGCGCGCACGCACGCACACGCACACACACCAAAGTATCTCTCTCTCTCTCTCAAGCAAGCTATGAAAGTATGCAAGAGCACAGCCTGCAGCCTATGAAAGTATGCAAGAGTGTAGAGCACAGCCTGCATGTACATGCACATAACTCTCCTAAAAAAGTCTAAAGACGAAGCGGACCCCCGAAATAGCCCCCTCCTGCAGAAGTGTCCCTTATCTCATCCCGACGTCCTTGGAGGCTGCAGCGCAAGGACAGCTGTAAACGGGGGCAGTGGGGAGAGAGAGAGAGAGAGAGAGACAGAGAGAGAGAGCGAGAAAGAGAGAGAGAGAGACACTGCAGACACTCCGTCCTCCCGATTCCGGTGCCCCAGTCCCAGCTTCTCTTACCTTGCCCGCAGAAGTTGACATGGCTCAGGTAATTCGAGATCCACGGGTTCCGATACATTTTGGCGGCCGCCAGGTAAGGAACCGACGAACGCAGACAGGGGAAAGGGAGAGAGACAGAGGGGGAGAGACGGAGAGAGAGATGGGGAGGTGTGCGCACGCCACGGGCAGACCGACTGCAAGGTGATGCAGGCACACACGCAGACAGTCAGGGCTGCCCTGGGACAGGCTGCACTCGGAGAGAGGGAGGGAGGGAGGGAGGGAGGGAGCTGAGAGAGAGAGAGAGAGAGGAGAGGAGGAGGGAGCTGCTCTCCGTCCGGGCACTGGCAGCAGCGACTGCAGAAGCGGCGTCGGTCCCTCTGAGAAGAGCGGCGAGGCTGCATGTGGACAGAGCCCTTCTAGACACCTCCCTCTGCTCCAGGGACTACCGCCAGAGGCTGCCTGCTAATGGCTAACCGCTAACAGCTAACCGCTAAACAGGCTGCGGGGGCTAAAAAGCTGCTCTGGGCCAGCTAATCAGCTTACAGC
The DNA here is from genome assembly GCF_949987555.1 of Borostomias antarcticus. Taxonomy (NCBI): domain Eukaryota; kingdom Metazoa; phylum Chordata; class Actinopteri; order Stomiiformes; family Stomiidae; genus Borostomias; species Borostomias antarcticus. The sequence continues at coordinate 26,247,546 of NC_140235.1, read as the reverse complement.
CAAGACATTAGCCCAGGCCTCATCGCAAAGGCTAACAGATTGGACCGTCCTTCAGAGTCAGGGAGCTAGTGAGAGAAAGGGGGAGTTGGAAAAGGGGAAGAAGAGAGAGAGAGAGAGAGAGAGAGAGAGAGAGAGAGAGAGAGAGAGAGAGAGGGAGAGGGAGAGAGTCAGTAAGTGTTTGCAGTATTCCCTTGGCCCAGCGACAACAGCGGGACACCAAAGAGGTGTAGAGAGAGAGGGGGGGGGGGACAAAATTACCATCTCAGAGAGATGAGAAATTCCACTCATCCCTCAGCGATGACCAAAAAAAAGAGGGGCGTGCAGAAAGAGGAATAGAGGGGATGGAGAGGGGGAGGGTCGGAAGAGAGAGAAGGAGAGAGAGAGAGAGAGAGAGAGAGAGAAGGAAAGAGACAAACTGCTGCCCTAATTTGGTGAATCAGAATGGGGTCGGTAACTGCAAAGTGGGACAGTGGTGCTCAGGCGTGTCTAATGCAATTCCGTTAATTTTGTGACAGCACACCTCCTGATCAGTTGTAAAAGAGGTCGAATTAACAAAAAATAAATAAATAAATAAAAACAGTTGGGTGTGGTGGGGGTTTGGTTTCATAATGGCCAATTAGGACACCCTTTCCCAATTCCTTTAGATATCACTGCTCCAACGCAGCTTCCTGTCACGGAGGAGCGTTTTGCGTGGGTGCGCCAGGGGCGCTTCTCAAGAGAGGACAGCGGTTTGCCTGAGTGGGAGGTGCACAGTCGCCAGGGGCTGCAGTAACCTCACATCACCAGGCTCCCCTCGGGGGAGCAGAGCCTGGTTTACATTCACTATTAGATTCAGATCCTGTCTAATCTGAAAATCCGGTAATTTGTCTGGTAATTTCTAAGCGGTTTTGTATCAGGTTGTATCCTGTTTGTTGCTACGAGATAGAATAAAACATTTATCATTTAGGTTCCAAGAAGTACTTAAAGAAACTTGCTAATTCATACGGATACATCTTTGAAGCCACTACAGTGGTTTTGCATCAGAAATTGGTTTTGCATCAAAAACAGAGTGTTTTCAGTTTAATTGAGCAGCTTGCAAGTTACCCATGGATTGGATGATTTTGCCTCAGTGTGTGTGTGTGGCGGGGGGGGGGGTTCACAATATGCACAAAACATTCTCATGTGATGTCAGATAATCCTACAATTCATTATGTTCATATGTGCGCATCAATAGTGTCGCCAAATTGCTCCAGCGTTTGCGTCAAGAGGTGGTCTCGTTGAGCGTGAACGCAAACTCTATTTGACACTAAACTTGCAAAGCGACTTCACGGCCCCGCCCCCTATTGCGCTGGCCAACCCGGCGGACCGTGGAAATCCGCAAAAGCGTTCATTGCGCGCCATGGAATGGGCGATTTGCCAGCGCTATCAAAACGCATCTTACCGCCGGCACGAAAACAGGGCCCAAAAATGTGAAATCAGCTGCATGGAGCTGCCAGGGGAGTCTGTGAGTAATCGTGTCATTATGCTAAATGCTTTAGCCGTCCCCGTAGCAGCCAGAAAGAAGGGCTGTCTGGAGGAAAAAGACACAGATTTATGGACGAGCTCAGAGTTCCTCCCTCCCTCTCTCTGAAACTAAGAAACAGGATAACTGCAGTGTGTGTGTGTGTGTGTGTGTGTTTGCGCGCGTGTGCACGTTTCATTCCCAGTGAGAGAGGATAACATTGAGTGAGAGCGTGCTCAAACCTGCAAAATCTTACAGTTTGATACTGTAGAACTTTATTTCTCACATACACCTCGCTGGCAGACAAAAAGGAATTGACTGCCTGGTATGCAATGGGGATCTGCTTATCATCCCTATAGTAGAGAGCTGGAGACAGTCCAGGAGCTCTCAGGCCAACATCAGCTTCAGTAAAGTCTGTCTCAATACAACAGGCCAGGAAGACGTCACAGCATTGACACACACACACACACACACACACACACACACACACACACACACACACACACACACACAAATATGGAAGCCATGTAATATATCAATACTAATCTCCAAAAAAGACTCCACAGCATAAGAGCCCCAGAGAAACCAGAGCGAGCATGAGGCTCTGGCTCCGCCTCCACGTCTCCTCTCTCAGAGTGAAACAGATAGCAGGATGTGTGGAACCTGTTGCTCTTGCTCACACAAAAGACAATGCTGAAAAATTGTCACTTGCCAACCGTAGACCTGATGACACCCCATCGGTCTGTCTGCGAGGGCTGGTGTGTGTGTGTGTGGCGTGTTTAAGAAGATGATATTAAGTTGTGTTTATTATAGGTTTGGACACACACACACGCACGCACGCGGTGAAAAGGCTACGTGTGCAACATTCTACTCACTTGAGCTCTCCACACGGCCCCTGCTGGCACAACAGGGCACTGACCCTGCCATAGGATAACATTCACCACCCTCCCTCCACTCCTTTAACCCCCCCCCACACACACACACACACACACCTCTCCCTCTCCCACCCTCCCTCCCTCTCCACCTCCCTCCCTCTCTTTCTCTCCCTCCCTCCCTCTCTCCCTCCCTCCCTCTCAGCTAGACCGTCCGGATACATCTTTGTTTAAAAAGATGATATGAAGTTGAAGTTATTGTGTTTATTAGAGGTTTGGACACCTCTCCAAAGTGAGTTCATCATGTCTAGGCATGTGCTGCACACACACTCTCACACACTCACACACACTCACACACACACACACACAGCACAGCAAAGCACAGTGCTGTTTTCTCTCACACACTTAACATTCAGCCCTGCTGGATTCCATAGGGCCTGAGGAGGAGGGAGGAGGGAGGGGGGAGGAGGAGGAGGAGGAGGGGGAGGGAGAGGAGGAGGAGGGAGGAGGAGGGCTGGCGTCCCTCACCAGCGGATCACATGTTCCAGACCAGGGATGTCACCTCCTCAGCGTCATCATCATCATTATCATCATCATCATCATCATCACCAACAGACCGTGACGCTTCATTTGACACAGAATCTTGCATCTTGAACCTTGCACATGGTTTGCACAATCTACAGTATGCATCTCAATGACTCTGTCCCCTTGGTAAACATTTGTTATTTATGTGGCATAATTGTACCGTATTATATATGTATATTTGCATTTCTTGTGTATTGTATTATATATTACATTTATACTTGAATCTATTGTAATTCATTTTTTTAATGTTGATAGTGCTTCTTGAATGTGGCTGTAACATTGCAATTTCCCCTTGAGGATTAATACAACTACTTACCTACAGTACCTACCTACCTACAGTACCTGTAAGTGCTTTCAGACCAGAAACTGTACTATTTTTTCCAACAATCATAATTACACCAATATTGAACTAGAAAGTACATTTCCTGGGTATGTAACAGCTACTGCTAGTAATACTACGGACTGGGCTATCGTGCACCCACCAGCGAAGACCGTGCGTCTCTAGACCACTCTTGGGCTGAGTTGTGGGGCCTGTGGCGTGGTGGCGAGACTCCACCCCCAGATTGTTTAGAATATTAAGGTGTGTGTGTGTGTGTGTGTGTGTGTGCGTGTGTGTGTGTGTGTGTGTGTCTACAATCATCTCCACTGTTGAGAGTCTTGAGCTCCAGATTGTGTAGTTACATCAAAGGGTAGGAATATAATGCTACAGTAGTCATAGAAGGGTATCTGTACCTTTAAGAGAGGCTGCACATACACCCAAATTCAAATCAAATTCAAATCACAAGTGACACTCTGAACATTCATCAATTGTTTGCATGGGAAAGCATGACCAGCTTCAGACAGCTCCAGTGCAATCTAGTGCTTATTCTGCGTCCATCTCTGGTCGTGGGCTTGCCTTTTCTGAGCTGTATGGACATGCTGGAGGTGGCCGTATGCATTTCTCTCTCCTGTGAACTATCACCATAGCAACCACAGCGCAGCAGCACAACTCTACAGCACCAAAGCACAGAACACACAGAATTCACTGACTCACTCACCATACGTTTCAATGGGGAGCGCAGTTGCCGAACAAATCGTCACACAGCGAAAACTATAAGTCACACAGCTTAGATACATTTCAATATATAATATGTGTATAAGCTGTTAAAACTGTAGGCATAGAGACAAGTTAGAAAAAGAGTAAAAATGCAAAATTAGCAGTTCAAAAGCTAGAGTGCGTTGCCATACGTTTCAATGGGGAGCGCAGTTGCCGAACAAATCGTCACACAGCGAAAACTATAAGTCACACAGCTTAGATACGTACATTGTACGAATCAGCACAGTTGTGAACATTTCAATATATAATATGTGTATAAGCTGTTAAAACTGTAGGCATAGCAACAAGTTAGAAAAAGGGTAAAAATGCAAAATTAACAGCTCAAAAGTTAGTGTGGTGCCATCATGGATGTATTAATAGAACTGGATACAGCCACTCCATTCACTGACCGCTATCAACTATGAAGTCCTATTGAACCGCGCCATCTTGGCAAATTTGTAGTCATTTGACCATTTCCGGTGACTTTTGTATTTGCGCAGTTGTGCTTTTCTGTCGTACGCGCGTCCACGTCCACGGTCAACGTTGGCGTTGACCGCTTCTAGCTATCGAATGGCCGACTGGTGTAAGATGGATAGCCTAACGTTAGAGAGATAAATGTAGTCTATGGTTATGTTAATAAAGCTAACAATGATGTTGTAACATGCATGCAGCACTGCCGATCTGAACGATTGATTCATTATTACCATGGATCGGTATTGGGATTGATCAAGGGCGAATGTGAAATAGCAGCCACGAACTCAGCGGGTTATCTGAGATGCGGTAGCAGCGGCCAAAGCTCCTGCTGGCGGGTAGTGAAGCTTTTCAACTCGCCTGTCACTGGCTCCCTGGAGGAATTTAGCCTGGCTGCAATAACGTTATCGCGAACGGAATGAATACCATCTACTAGCAAACAAAACATCTTCAGCTATAATTAACCTGTTAAAACTAAGATGCCTGGATGAAAAAATAATTTCTCCAATGGATATATTTTACAAAAACAGGTTAATATGCAAGCTGGGGCTTGGGTGCCATACATTTCAATGGGGAGCACAGTTGCCGAACAAATCGTCATACTAGTTTTAAAAGTTCAATTACTAAAAAACTATCAAAAATATCAAATCTGAAAGTATCCCTGAAACAGCTAAACATCATGAACATTTTAAAGTTTCAATGAAGTTTCTAGCACAAAGTATGAAGAAGTAGTTAAGCGGAAGAAAACTGGAGAGAAAGAAAGAAAGCCCCACCCACATAGTACCATCCCCTGGCAAGAGGACCACCACCTTTTGGGGTTAACAACCCGCCCCGTAGACCCTGGTTCCTGCGGTGTGAACATAGTGAGTACCCCAAAGATTCATAGTTCATGGGGAAAGGTTCTGTGGTCTGATAGCTGATGATGATGATGATGATGGGTAGATACCATCTCCCCATCATCATCATCAATCCCCAGGCAGTCTAGTGTTTGTAGTATGTGTGAGTCACCCACTGCAAGGATGACATCAGGGTTATATAAACATCTGGCAGTTGGACCCCGTCATTATTAATGACGACTTCCATGGCACTGCCAGGTACGGTCATGCCGAGTTATCCTACCCCCCAAGTCATGCTGCATGACCGTTAATGTTGCTCTGTGATCTCAAATGTAGTTAAGTAACCGGATGGACTGGTGGTATTTCAATAACAAGCATGTGGCAGACATGTTGTTCAGAACAAGGCGTGTGTGACAAGTGTCTATCCCCGCAGGACACACATACACAGACGCATACATACACGCACACCTCAAAGGGTGTCTCTGACTGCCACCCTTTGACCGGCCATTAGGGCTGGGTTTAAAAAATCGATTCATTGATTCATGAATCCCAAAATCGATCTTTTATTTAATGAATGAATGAATAAATGAAGGAATGAATAGTTAATTCATTCATTCAATGATTCATTCATTTTTGGAAATCAGTATCGATACCCAGCCCTAGTATTGATGTGTTGCATAACTTGGCAGTCATGTAATTAAGGTTACAGCTAAAAAAAAAAAACAGGTTTTAGTAACACTAACCGAATCGATATTGAATCGAATCGAATTGAATCGTGATAATCGATTCCAAACCTTGTGAATCAGAATCGAATCGATTCTTGAATTCGACTCGATACCCAGCCCTACCGGCCATGGTGAGATGGAGAGGTGTGCACTTGTAATTACATGTCTGACAGATAAACTGTGGAGCTCCGCATTAGGGGGGATTACAGCTCTTTTAAGACAAAGGCTACAGAACCTGGAAACCACAGCCCACAAGAAACAAGTGTTAGGTAAACGACTTGAGTGTTCCCCGTGGAATTAACGCCATCTGTGCATCTACTGGACAACACAATACTGTAGGCCCAACGCAAAACTGTATTCACAAACAGTAGGTTGTACTCAAAGCTGGCGCCATATAATCCTTCTGAGTCCTTTCAGAGGTCGCAGAGGAGCCAAAGTTGTATAAGCTGTCAAACTATGAACCTGACCACAACCGACGAACCAGACAATGTGAACACACACTTCAGAAGTTGAAGAAAAACATCAACTATAAGAGGCGAACATGTTTTATAACACTGCCCTGCCCCCCCCCCCCCCGCCCCACACACACAATCCTAGACACAAATGGCCGGCATATTCAATATCAAACTCATTCAACGTCAAAGTCATTCGCTCTGGAAAACTTCAACGTGGCCTTATGTCGTACCCGTGGGTCATCATGAGATAAACACAGTAAAGACAGACGCCGTCGCGCCGCCAACAGCCTCCTGTCTGAGGCAGCTGGGCTCCTCCGGTCTACTTGGAGAAGTACTAGATGTTTACACCGCTCGGAAAATCAGGAGAGCGGGGGCAGAGACGGAGAGAGAGAGAGAGAAGAGACAACGCGAGCCGGAACCGGTTCCCTACGGGCGGAACCTCCCCTTCAAATAAAAGTCCAGATTTACGACATCCCGCAGGAAGCACATCAGTCGTTCCTGGCGGGTTTGAGGGACGAAGGGTCCAGCGAGGTCGCGCCACGCCGTCTCGGGAGACGCATCGCTGGGTTCGGGCGGGGCCCTCCACCGCTTAGTTTATGAGTGAGGAGGGCCTGGCCCGAACCCAGCCATGCGTCTCCGGAACACGAGAGAAGACGTTTAGACGTCTGAGACGGGATCGGGAACCGTGCAAGGTTCACCCAGCTGGGGGGAGGGGGGGGTTTTGATGTTACTTTTACAAGGCTATAGAATCTAGGGTATGTTTTTTGTTTTTCCGATCACGGTTTTCATATTTTTGGTCAAGAGGGTGTGTCTAGGGTGATCCGTCTCCTGTGTCTGTGTGACGGAGGGTGTGTCTGAACAGATGGTCCTGCTTTTCCGGAGCAAGCAGTAGCGTTCAAGACATTGAGAGCAAACCAATGCACAAGGTCAGAGAAATGTTCCCCTTGTAACACACAAAAGCCTGTGTGAGAGCACCCACCCACCCATGAATACACGCACGCAAACAATCTCCATCCTAAAAAGGAAAAGTGGTAGCCCCGTGTCTGGTTAGTGACGAGGTGGCTGTCTCTCTGCTGGCCCTCCTGGTCTGGTCTGGTCTGGTCTGGCCTAGTTTCGCCATGCCAGACAATCGGAGATCTGGTCTAGCGTCCCTCTATACACCCCAAGGGAGAGATAAGGTACCACACAACCGAAGACAGGAAACAGGCGATTCGGGACTAGGACGGCTCATGCCGACTTCCTTTCAGAGCAGAAAAACAGATCCTTCAACTTGCCTCCAGCTCTTTCAGACCAACTATAGCCTAATGGGCCACAAATAGTTTTGCCGAGATAGCTACAGTATATCCATCCTCCTAACACACCCGCGCACACACACCCGCGCACACACACACACACACACACGCACACACACGCACACACAGACCCAAAATAACACAGATAAAGGTGGGCTTAAGCAGGGGGGCTCAGTGGCTCAAGGTGGAACGATCTTTAGACCTTCACATGCCTGATATACACAGACACACACACCCAGAGTTAGACCACCGTCATTCCTATTGTGGTGTGAGCATCTCAGCAAAGCCTCAGACTTGGCGCAGAGTTATGATGTCAGAGGAAAAGCATCCAGTGCACCTGGAGGGTCTCTGGACATCTACAGTATCAGATTCTGGTGGAGCCCCAGGGAGAGGTGTGCATACAGGTGCTCTCTCACCTTCTCACTCTCACACACACACACACACACACACACACACCCACACACACCCACACACACCCACACACACCCACACACCCACCCACACAAAGTTTTAAGAGCGGAATCTTTCCAGGCATGCTGGTGCATCTGGTGGGATACACAGCTCTAAAACTATTTCAACCAATCAGCTGGCCAGGAAATTCCTGCTCGTTCGTTATTTCCATCCCGGCCACCTTCCCGGGAGCTGTCATCCTGGGATGAGGATGCCGGGGAGGGAGCTGGAGACAGCAGCAGGCTTACTAGAGACAGCAGCAGTCTTACTAGAGACAGCAGCAGTCTTACTAGAGACAGCAGCAGTCTTACTAGAGACAGCAGCAGTCTTACTAGAGACAGCAGCAGTCTTACTAGAGACAGCAGCAGTCTTACTAGAGACAGCAGCAGTCTTACTAGAAACAGCAGCAGTCTTACTAGAGACAGCAGCAGTCTTACTAGAGACAGCAGCAGTCTTACTAGAGACAGCAGCAGTCTTACTAGAGACAGCAGCAGTCTTACTAGAGACAGCAGCAGTCTTACTAGAGACAGCAGCAGTCTGGAGACAGCAGCAGGACTACTAAAGACAGAGACAACACCCATGACCCTTGATGATGGATGGAGTCAGGGACATCATTGTGTACCTCTTCTTGCTCAGACAGTTCCACAAATATTTCCCAGTGACGGTCAAAGGAAACCACCGGATGAGAACCAGGCCAAGGACTTTTGACTTGCAACGAAACACTGAAGTCTGCTTTCAGATTTCAATTTTTGGAAAGACTGCCCAACCACGGCTTCAGCTCCTGCCATAATTCAGAATGACTGTTATGGTCCGTATTGGTTTCCATATCAACACGGGCTCTGGACCCATAAAGCCAGCTCCCTTCCAGGGGTGTGTCCTGGGCCAAGGTCGAGCGTAGAGCCGGCCCACTGAGGAGCGGACCTGTCGACGGGTTGTCACCCAACAGCTGGCTGAGATACTGCAGCGGCTCCAGCTTTTAAGTGTGTGTGTGTGTGTATGTGTGTGTGTGTGTGTGTGTGTGTGTGCGTGTCCTTTCTCTCTCCTTGTCTCTCAAATCCCCATTCTAAACCCCTTGCAGGTGTTAGTGTACGAAAAAACAACCGTCGGTTCACTAAAAATGAGAGGAGAGATTCCCACGGAAGAAAAATTCATCAGCATATTGTTAACAGTGTGCATGCAGGGTATATAAGTGTGCATGCAGTGTATATAAGTGTGCATACAGTGTATACAAGTGTGCATGCAGTGTATATAAGTGTGCATGCAGTGTACGGTATATAAGTGTGCATGCAGTGTATATAAGTGTGCATGCAGTGTATATAAGTGTGCATGCAGTGTATATAAGTGTGCATGCAGTGTATATGTGTTTATGCAGTGTATATAAGTGTGCATGCAGTGTATATAAGTGTGCATGCAGTGTATATAAGTGTGCATGCAGTGTATATAAGTGTGCATGCAGTGTATATAAGTGTGCATGCAGTGTACAGTATATAAGTGTGCATGCAGTGTATATAAGTGAAGGATTAATGAGGATTCCTTGGATTCGGAGGTGCAGTCAGACAGTGCTGAGGTTGTGTTAGTACTGGGATAAGCACAATCAGACAGGAGGTCATCATTCATGCATTATAGGTTATAAATCAATCGTCCTGGAGGATTCTCTCTCTCTCTTTCTATCTCTACCCCTCTCTCTCTCCGTCTAACTCTCTCTACTTCTCTTTCTCTACCTCTCTCTCTCTTTCCATCTCTACCCCTCTCTCTCTGTCTCTAACTCTCTCTACTTCTCCTTCTCTACCTCTCTCTCTCTCTGTCTCTACCTCTCCCCGTCTCTCTCTCTCTCTTTCTATCTCTACCCCTCTCTCTCTTTCTATCTCTACCCCTCTCTCTCTCCGTCTCCAACTCTCTCTCTACTTCTCTTTCTCTACCCCTCTCTCTCTCTACCTCTCCCCGTCTCTCTCTCTCTTTCTCTCTCTCTCTCTCTCTCTCTCTCTGAGCGACCGAGCGTCCTCGTCCCAGGCAAAGAGTGAGCGTGTGTATGTGTGTGTGTGTGTGTTAAGGGGGAACATTAGGGTCGGTGTTTAAATACAGTTCTAAATCATTTATGCGCCGCATGTGCGCCGCAGCTGTCTATAGGTCCCGCCGAAACGTCGACGCGCCCCGCAGGCTAACAATGCGCTATGACATCATCACAGTGACATTACGCCTCTGCTCCTCGACACGGCCGTAACGCCACACGTGTCCAATAAGCAACAGGTGTTTTTCCGAAGCGAGCACCAAAGGAGGTAAAGATAAAACATATTTTTTGGACGCCATGAGCCTAACCTCCCATCTATTAGCGTCTCGTAAAGCACAGCAATACCCGACTTTGAAACGCATAGGAGGTTGACTATGAACACATAACGTCGGGAGGACGTCCCAGGGGCCAGGCCGGTGAAGGATGGCCGGTGGGAGGATGGCCTTTAACCCCCCCGAGAGGTGCCGGGTCCGAGCCTCCTTCTCCCTCTACCCGGGGACCTGACCAGAGGAGGCAGGCAGACTGGACAGAGAGAGAGGGTCATTTGACCCATAGACATATACACTAGACGTTGATTTGATTGCTGCCAGACGAAAAATGCGGCCGCCATCTTGGTCCGGTATGGAGCTCCGCGAGTTAACTAGTGATGTGCCGGCTCTTTTAAGTGAACGATGATAAAAACATAGTTGTTAGCTGATAGATACAACTAAAACTGTTGGATGCTGCTGTTTTGCACTTTGTAATTTTTTTATTTTAATTATTTATTATTTATGTTATTTGACTGTTATGGATAGTTCAAAGACAAAAATATTTGTTTCTACTTATCTTCTAGAGTTATCTCTTGATGCAGGGTTACTTTTACTGACTGAAACTGCTGAGGAGAGTGGTTGTCACGTGACAGCGGTACCGGACCAATATGGCGGCCGTATTTTGCGTCGCTCAATCCATTACGAGTCATCTCGTGTTCATATCTATGGTGTGACCCCCCAGCGGACCGGTCATCTCGGAGCAGATCGAGGAGATGCGGATTGTGGACTCGGTCTGAGACCCGACACGACTCCCACGCCGCCCGGTGGGCGGGTGGGGAAGGGTGCCTCCAGACGAAAGGGTTGTAGGTTTGAATCCCAGAGGGGATAGCTTAGTCTTAATACTTTTTCCAAAAGGGGGGTCCAAACCCCTCGCTAATCATCCAGTTATACACACGGCTGATGCTGAGGTGGTGACACACACACACTTTGCCAAGACACCAGCCATGTCCATTCCTTTGACTGCCTCATGCCTGGTCATGTAGGGCCACCGGGCCAGAGTGAGTGAACCGGCTGCATGCTGTAAGAATTCTCTGGTAATAGTCTTACACAGTGTGTGTTCCTGTGTGTGTGTGTGTGTGTGTGTGTGTGTGTGTGTGTGTGTGTGTGTGTGTGTGTGTGTGTGTGTGTGTGAAATTAGATCATCTCCAGCTACGGCAATTAAGTAACTCTTAACTGAATGAGTATTTATGGACCAGATCTAAATATAAGCATAAGCTAACAGTGGAGTTGGTTCATGATGTCATTTGATGATCTCTGCTAGCTATTTACAAACATTACAATCAAAACTCACTAATGCCTAACACAGTTCACAGTGATCCAGTCTGATTGTGGATTGGATTGAATTTGAGTGTGTGTCCACTCCAGGCAGGAGCATTTAAACATGGATAAATGTGCACAAAAGATAATTGCAATGACAAGCTATGTGACCATGTGTGTGTGTTCCCTGGTAGGCAGCTCAGTTCTATTTCTGCTCTGACGCAGAGAGAACAGGTGTGGTACAATGAACAGCTGCTGAGGGTTAAGGCCTCTACTGACACACACACACACACACACACACACACCATCATGTCAACAATTCACTTCACTTCAGACCTCAAGACAACGCTAGATATGGAGATGGGGATGAACAGTCGTCAGAAAAAGTCTAACTTCACAGAAGTGGGAATTACGACATTATTAGTGAAGCTCAGTATCAAAATAATCATTTACAAAACATAGGCAGACATATCCTAAAATGTTGTTGTTGCCGGGCAGACTTTCGGCTTTAGGGATCTGACACCCGGGATGATCCAGAATATTCCATCCATCCAACTCCAATCTATATTCTGTCCTTCTCTTATAATCTCTTATTGATGCAGTTCCAAATGCCAAAAGTAACATACCGTATGATACCGTATGAAGCCACAATACGGATTCATATCATTATAGTACACAGTAGATTATGGATAAAGCAACAGCCAATAACATGGAAATCACAGAGGAAGAACTTCTCAGTTTAAAAAAAGTGGGGGGGGGGAAAAAGGAGGCACAACTTACTTCCAGGGTGTGAGGCGTCTTCTCAGGCTGCATTAGAAATCATGTCGTACGGAAGGGTGGCCTGATGAAACAGTCTTGACTGGGGTGGTCTTTAGCGGGGGGCTGATTAGTGTAGTTCCACGACTGTGGGGAGGTCACTGCTCTGGAGGCTAGTGGGACAGCGGGACGAGATGGAATTGTACCCCCCTCACACAACCCTCCCTCCCCCACACACACCCTCCTCCTCCTCCTCGCCCTGTGACCCCACTTCTCCCCCGCCCCCCCCCCTCCCAGCGGAGCGTGTGTGGCAGACAGCTAGCCGGGAGCCGCGGAACGTCCGACCAGCAGTCGCGGGGGCCGGGCCGGATTTAGAACGGTGCTTTCCCACTCCAGGCCTGATCAATCAAGGGCAGAGAGTTGGAGCAAAGGGGTGAAAGGTTAAACGATTTGAGGAGAAAGGGAGAGGGGGGCGGAGCGAGAGAACAGTGGGAGAGTTCGCACCCTTAGCTGATGATGAGGCAATGGACGTTCTAGGTGGGTTTCTACTCAGAACTCCGTCGTAATTCCTTGGGTTCCACAGCGTATAGGTGCTTGACTATGGCTGCGGCATTTACTGTGGAGATACACCACACCGTCCGGTTGCATCCATCCGTTCATGGGCGCCAGCGTGTACTTGGTCTCCCCGCATGCCTGTCCCTGAATATAGTACAGTATGTACCTGTCCCTGTGTGTGTGTGTGTGTGTGTGTGTGTGCGCGTCTCTAGGGGAGAGTGACCCATATGCAACCCTGAGTAACTGAACCTGTGCGGCGGCCATTTATGGATCTGCCGCAGGCCGTCGCTCGTTGATAACGCTCGATCTTCCCGAAATAGACCGCCGCTTCTCCCCCGGGGATCAAATCAGCTGTCGGCCCCACAATCCCCCTGGCCTGCGCTCGACTCGTGACACGCACGCCTCCGTACGTTACTCAACACTGAGTTATTTCCCTTAAGATCGTTCGACGCGGTAACGTTTCCTCGTACTTTGGGGGGGACTTGCGTCTGCTGGACAGTGTGTTCGTCTCCCAGCTGGACATTCTCCGGTCCGTTCTCCGATGGGTGGAGAGGCAGGGCGCAGGTCAAGGTCCACTCTGTTGACAGGGACAGCAGCAGGGCCCTTTGGAGCACTATTTAAAGACCTGGCTTCACCCAAACAGCAATCTATAAGTGTGACAGAGTATGCGCACAGTACACAGCACACACACACATACGTGAGGAGAGCTATAACAGGACAGTTTACATGGGGCTCATGTGAACGGCTACATCATGTGAACTGGTGAGGAGGTGATGGCATGTTAGGGATTTGGGCCAGTAGAATACAGTAAGGACACACGCGCGCATGCGCACGACTGAACGCAGGCTTTGAGCAGGCCATTCACAGACTGTGCATGTCAACAGAACAGCTCAGCACTCAGCTTAGCCTATGAAGTTATCGAAAGGGAATGGGAAGGTTCTCCCTTCAATGAAGTCATAAATGACTCATATGAAACAAAAAGAAATGACACACTAGGACCCATCAACACTTCCTAACAAGTTCCAACCACCCCCCCCCCACCAGGGGTCCGGACAGCAGTAGACCCAGCTGGCCTAACTAGAACAGAGGGTTACAGGAACCACTGGATAGGTGCCAGCACCTGTTGGTATGGAAGGGTGCATTGGTATGTGGTATTGGTGTGTGTGTGTGGGGGTTCTACATGCGTGGGTCTCCCTGCATTAAATATTCTGTAGGGTAAGGTGTAGCTAAAGGACTGAGATAGACAGGGATATTCAGACACACTGCTGATCTCCTCCGACTCTCTCTCAAGTGCTGGTTTCGCAGCAAACGGCGCCCTCTAGTGCTCGCAGCCGGTCACTGCTACAACTTCTCCCCCATTAGAATAGGCCAACTAACCATGCACTTATCTACTGCCGACGACGAAACCGGGGCGGCAAATTAAACAACTGTTTTTTTCCAACACACAGTCTTGTTTGTTCATTGATTAATTAAATGCAAAATCTGATTTATGTTGACGGTTGTTTGAGAGAAGCGGGACATCAGTGGAGGCGACAGCGCGTCACTTTGTGCTTTCCACAAGGTCAGCGGTTACATTTTAATTAGCAGAAGAGAAACGTTAGCGCTTTAGCAGACGTAGCCGACATGGGGGTCTTGAAAAGACACAGCCAATGTGATTCCAATTTAGGCCTTTGATGCTGTGTGAGGGAAGAATTCTTTATTGCTAACATGCCCCGGCCATACATCTGAGAAACTGACAGCGCAGCAAACCGCCCTTCTGTTTTTCCATAAACAGCTTCAGATAGACCACAACAATGCCCAGAGAGAAACTGGAAATGTGTGCTTATAAACCATAAACCCTTATTTCTTCAGCGTGAAACAGACTGGAACCCTCTGAACTTTGTCTCACACAGGCTTCTGGAACGAACTATAGCCTACCCTACAGCATTGGGCCTATTAGGGATGAGTTATAAAGTGGTCGAACCCTAACCCTGGACCAACTCAGGCCGGCTTCTCAACAGGTGTGTAGCCAGCGCGCGCGCACGCACGCACGCACACACACGGAGCCCAGCTTGGGTAATGTTATTCATGTAAGCAGAAGAAACAAGGCCAAATTAAAGAGAGACACGAGAAGACATACGGGAACGGTATCACGAAAGGGCAGACAAACCCCCCCCCCCCCCCCAACCAAATGATGATTACAGTATGATGATGATTTCTCTAAGGGTCAGAATGAAAGCTCAGCTCTTTTGCAGCGCTTTCAAGGTGTCAAAAGAGCTCTCTCTCTCCCAGTTGTGGCACATCAAGCAATACCATGTACTGCAAGAGCACTTAGTGTACTTGGGAGACTGCTTACTAAGCAGGCATAGAAGCCGAAGCACTTTGATGAAAAGTCTCCCCGTTAGCAAACGCATTACTCCCCCATCTCACCCCCAATAACCCAAACGTCAGAGCCCGTTTTTTCTTAGCCAGTTTAGAGAGTGGGGTAAAGTTCAATGATGAGTGGTCAATTCTTTCAGAGCTCGAGACGAAATTAAGCAGCCCTGAATGGGCAGAAGAGAGAGGAGACAAGAGGTTCAAAGCAGAGAGAGGGAAGAGGGAGAGCTAGATATAGAGTCTGTGTGTGTGTGTGGGGCGGGGTTAGGTACCAGAGCAGAGGCCCTTATCTTAGCAGACCCCCAGTGTTGACAGCCCCCAACCTGCCTATCTGTGTGACCTACATGCCTAATCAACAGAGGCAAAATCTTGAGTTATAGAAACCAGACCACCAGACACACCCCCCCCCCCCCCCCGCTACCCATCAAAACCTGCCGGCCTCAGCCTCAGCCTCGGCTCCCAGCCCTGACCCTCCACAGCAAATTAGAACCACTCATGCTACACTAGCTAAAGGAAAACAGAGATTAGGAATGAGGAAAATGAGAGAGAGAGAGAGAGAGAGAGAGAGAATGAAACAGAATGAGAGAGAGAGACACTCGTGAGAGTGAAAGATGCAGGTCTGGTCTGAGAAGTAGGAGGCTTGTATGTGGACTCAAACTCTACCTTTCATGTTGCCTGCTCTCTTCTGTGCGATGGTCCGCCTGCGCTGGCGTGGTGAAGCTCTCCTCTGAGAACGTTTCTCCACAAACAAGAGAGAGGAGGGACGAATAGAGAGAGAGACAAGAGAGAGAGAGAGAGAGAGAGAGAGAGAGAGAGAAAGAAAGAAAAAAGTAGGCAAAGAGAGAGACGAGAGAGAGAGAGAGAGAGTGGCCAAGGACTGAATCACGTGGTCTACACTGGGAGAGTGGGGTTCGAGCGCTCGCCAGCAACCACGGGCCACAAAGCCAAGGGGGCGGGGTTTGGCGGGCGACACGGTTGGCCGTCGCTGGGGCGCGAGGCAGCGAGACGGCCAGTCTGTCGTCTGGGTGTGCGCGCCTCCCGGGAACGCCGGCGAATAGGACGCGACTGTGGGGGGAGGAGGCTCACACCTGGGGCACGTCTGATTGGCAGAGAGAAAGATCAACGACCCCATCGCGGAGAGAGACACAAACTCAAAACAGCCGTTAGTTGTAGCGAGCTGCTTGGGAAAGGAGGGGGGGGGGGTTTGGGTCAACGGTTTGAGATGCCTGTCTGATTCGTCCGACCGCCGTGACGAGCCAGAGGGACAGCAAAGAGACGATGGGTAAAAAAAAAAAAAACGGTCTATGAGAAAGTGGAAAACAACGGTCCCCCACAGCATGCTGTAGATGGATGAAGACCAAACACTGTAACCGACAAAAATCTTCTCACAAATATCCGAGATGAACGCATGAGGCCTCCCAGTCGGGTTTAGAGCGTTGTTTCTCTTCTGGGTCAGAGATCAAGGACAGTGCAGGTTCTGTGTCTTTTTGCTCACACTGTAGTCCAGCCAGGGAGATGGGGGGGGGGGGGGGGGGGGGGCGAGAGAGAGAGAGAAAGAGACAGAGAGGGAGAGAGGAGAGAGAGAGAGGGACAGAGAGAGAGAGAAAGGAAGGGAGAGAGAGAGAGGGAGGGAGAGAGAGAGACAGAGAGGAAGAGAGAAGGAGAGAGAGAGAGAGAGACAGAGAGAGGGAAAGGGAGGGAGAGAGAGAGAGAGAGACAGAGAAGGAGAGAGAGAGTGAGAGAGGGACAGAGAGAGAGGGAAAGGGAGGGAGGGAGAGAGAGAGAGAGAGGGAGAGAGAGAGAGGGAGAGAGACAGAGAGAAGGAGAGAGAGGGACAGAGAGAGAGGGAAAGGGAGGGAGAGAGAGAGGGAGAGAGAGAGAGAGACAGAGAGGGAGAGAGGAGAGAGAAAGAGGGACAGAGAGAGGGAAAGGGAGGGAGAGAGAGAGAGGAGAGAGAGAGTGAGAGAGGGACAGAGAGAGAGGGAAAGGGAGGGAGAGAGAGAGAGAGGGAGAGAGCGTTTTTACTCCTCAAGCCCTGGCTTTACCATCTCCATCTCAGCTGAGCTTAAAGGTTTACATACAGTACAAGGCTTCACTATTCAAGGCCAAGGTTCATGACTGAGAATAGTCTAGGTGGGGTCACACATCTACGTGGGGTCATATATCTAGGTGGGGTCACACATCTACGTGGGGTCATATATCTAGGTGGGGTCACACATCTACGTGGGGCAATGCAGTTAGCAGGCCTACTGAAATAGCAGAGCACTGGATTCACAAGGAATGTGTTTTACAGCATCACCACCTACTTTGGGGTCACTCACTTCCTCTTACAGCACACACACACACACACACACACCTCAGGCCGTCCTGAACGTCCCATGTGAATGCTTTTCTATAAAAGGCAAGCCGTCACCTCTAGGCAACCAAAAGAATGATGAGTGGAGCCAGGTGTGTGTGTGTGTGTGTGTGTGTACAGGGCTTCTTAGTCAAATATTTGAGCTTCGTGTCAGATCAGCCTCTTTAATGAGTGATGGTGAAAGGGCAGAGATGAGGACTCATTGGGAAAAGTCGTCCGAAACGACTGGACCACACTCATGTTTATTTTGTATCCAGGCACTGGTGATACACACAAACAAACAAACAAAAACAAAACAAAATACAGTCGAAACTACTATGTGGTTCGGTAGGGGCTCTCATTCCCCTCCTAACTACTTGCATCACTGGCCTGCTACGACCCCCGCACGCACGCACACGCGCACATGCACACACACACGCACGCACGCGCACACACACACACACACACACACACACACACACACACACACACACACACACACACACGGCGGAATGAGAAACACATCTTAGGTCTTGGGTCATAACAGGATCTCTTCAGTGGTTCGAAACTCTTCCACACTATGTCACACACACACTACCGCAAATCTCGCACACTGGCGCATACAACCGCGAGTGTCTCTCTCGCACATGATGTCGCCGCCCCCCCCCCCCCCCCCCCACACACACACACAGAACACACAGGGGATAGCCTACCCCGTGTGTGTGTGTGTGTGGGTTCCAATCCACTCCTCGTGTAGGGTGTCATGGAGGATGGGATGGGTGGATCTTGCGGCGAGGTGTTTATTTGCCTGGGGTGTGTGAGCGGAGTCACGAGGGGCTCGAGGGCTCCGGAGGGGGCGTGTGTTGTGCTTCAGGGCGGGCAAACATGCGGTCAGCAGCAGGGGCCTCTGGGAGAGACCTGTCAGCGGATATCACTCAGGTCGGAGGCGGAGACTTGTCTACATGTATGCTACCTTCTGCTCAAATCTAGCTGAGGCATCGACAGCATTACAAAACCCTACCGCTTTGGTAGTAGACATGTTTAGAAGTCAGTATGCCAAAAAATAAACTAAATAAACTATTGTGGATAAGTTATGAGCAGTTATGCATCTGCTTATATAAACATGACATGATATTAGATTCATATTAGATTTGGTCTACGTCAGTCTATTAAGATATCAAAGCTTCATCAGTGCTCTGGCGGTCAGCTGAGGACACGAGCGGGCAGCCTGCTGGGTAGAAAGATATCAGCAGCTGTACTCGTACAAAGATACAGGAGTCCATCAGTCTATCAGTGTCTTCTCTCAAGTACTTTGTACATACTTATCTCCCTGCCTCGCACTGATGGATGGCCACAATCAGGCCACTCAAACCCCCTGTGTGTGTGTGTGTGGGCGTGCATTTGCCCATGTTAACGGCACACCTGCTAACCTCCAGTCATTTCAACAGAGTCAAGTCAAAGAAAGAGTGGAAAAACTGTACATCACACACACACACATACACACACACACACGCACACACAGTACGCAACATAAACCAAACCAGCAAACCAGTTGAGGTTGTAAGGATATTGCACAATGACTTGTTACCGACTGAATTGATTTATATCTCGTGAGCCTCTGTGCTGTCGGGGGGGGGGGGGTTTCTCAACCTAGGGGGTCTCTCATCGGAGGGAGGCCGCTTTGCCAAGCCCTCCTCGGCCCAGGGGGAGGTAGAGGAGGAACAGAGGGCTGCCAATTGCTCCGGCACCGAAAACAAACAGGCAGCTCCCTTCCAGGTTGTTAAAGCTAACAGACGTTTTACGGAGGGGAGAGTGAAATATTGGGGTCTCTGGCGGACCCCGCGGTACGTCTGGCGCAGAGCGCTGGGCTTGTCCCGGCCTCGCCTCCCTCCGAGCAGGGCCCCGCAATACAGAATGAAATAGAGGGAGGGAGAGAGAGAGAGAGAGAGAGAGACTGTAGAGGGAGAGAGAGAGACTGTAGAGAGGGAGAGAGAGAGAGAGAGAGAGACTGCAGAGAGAGACAGAGAGGGGGAGAGAGCGAGAGAGAGAGAGACTGCAGAGAGAGACAGAGAGGGGGAGGGAGAGAGAGAGAGAGACTGCAGAGAGAGACAGAGATGGGGAGGGAGAGAGAGAGAGAGAGAGAGAGGGGGGGGGGAGTGCTGACAGCCCAGTGGAAGAGGGGCGATGAGGAGCGGAGAGAGCGAACAGCCATGGAGGAATGCAAAGGGTTTCCTGCTCCACCAGAAATGATGGAACCCTGTTTCCCAGACAGGGAGAGAGAGAGCTGAAAACAGGGACATGAAGAGAAGAGAGAGAGAGAGAGAGAGAGAGAACAGGGAATTCCCTCTGCCTCTCCCCTTTTATGGTAGATGAGGAAGACACCACACACCTCCGCCATCTTCTGTCCTTCACAGAGTTCTGAGAGGAGCTGCAACAGCGCAGCATCCCAGACTAATCCTCAGAGCTGCGACCAGGTTGACAGCTTCATATTCCTCCTCTGAGTCCATGTCGAGCAAAGGACGAGCCAAATTGTGTGTGAGTAAAGCTAGTGTCAATGGTTTAGTAGTGTTACTCTCAATGGTCTAGTGCTAGTTAATGGTCTAGTGCTAATCTTGATGGTCTACTGCTAGTGAATGGTCTAGTGCTAGTCTCAATAGTCTAGTGCTAGTCTCAATAGTCTAGTGCTAGTCTCAAAGGTCTTGTGTTACTCTCAATGGTCTAGTGCTACTTCCAATGGTCTAGTGCTACTCTCAATGGTCTAGTGTGAATCTCAATGGTCTAGTGTGAATCTCAATGGTCTAGTGCTAGTTATGGTCTAGTGCTAGTCTCAGGGTGTCTTCTTGAAGACAAGGCAGGAGAAGGGCACTCAAACTCTACAGTAGGGGTTCATATCAACAGTAGGGGTTCATATTAAGTCCATCAATTGTAGCATCTTGGACTAATACCATACAAATAGCCCCCACAGTAAGGGAGAAAAATGTTGGGCTTAGCTAGCAAGGCTAGGTCTCTGTGTTTAGGACAGTGGGGGCGTGTAGGTTTGGGCCAGGCCCAAAAAGAACTTGTCAGAGTCCAGAGGACAGCATAATTGAAAGAACATGTGTAGGGATGGGCCCCGAGGTGCACGCACACACACACACACACACACACACAAACACACACAAACACAACCCCAGAGCTTGGTTGCCATGGTGTAGAAGTAAAGTTTAGCGCCGTCCACATGGCAGGGGTCTGCTGTTGTTTGGCCGCATTGCCGACTCACGCCATGATGTCATTGACGGACAGCACGATTGACTGCCGGACATGAAACCGACGGGCAAAACACAGCGATGCCTTCTAAAGCTCAACCTAAGTGTGACCCCGGTGTGTGTGTGTGTGTGTGTGTGTGTGACTATAACGACTTCCAAAGTAACCACTGAGGCATGTAGTCACCGACACATACCTCCACCTTGGCAGAGCATTATTCCAAGTTCACGATAGAAAACCTCAGAGAACAACAGCAGTTGAGAAATACTACCAGACATGCTAAGTACAGCTCTTGTGCCAACAATACTTCAAACGGCACAATACCTAGTTGTGTGCCCACATTAACGGATCAGCAGAATGCGATTTGCGAGACTTATTTCTTTCATGCTCAGGCTCCCATAATCCCCTGCTCCGGCCCCAGCAGTTTGTATATTCCCTGTCTGACCCTCGACTAAGGTGGGACCAACCGAGGCCATTACCCAGAAGCCTCTCTGAGACCTAGCCTGCTCAGATACGGTCTAAGATGCTATTTCTATAAACAGTTTTGCCTTCTTAGCCCAAATCACAAAAGCTTATTCACCTGTATAAATAAATAGGTACTAGAGATATAGGTCTATATCATTTCTATGTCCAGCCCACCTTCCCTTTAAATGTCAACTCGGCCAGTGTCCTGTTGATGCGTCTGAGGTCAGGCGTCTGGTGATGTATGGCGGCCCCTGACCGGTATGGCGGCCCCCCCGTGACCGGCCGTCCTGTCTCGGCCGGCCGTCTCACCTCACTCTCCCACAAAGGCGGGTCTGCGGTTCGCCCACGGCCCGCGTCGGTGCCTAGAGTTTGCTTCGGGGCTCCGCAGCGGACCGGGGAAGCCTTGTGTCGCGCAGCTGACCGGTCTCCTAGCTAATAGCGCAACACATAGCCTAGTTCATGAGCCTAGGTCATGAGCTGTCAAGTCAGTAGGGCTGGGTATCGATTCGAATTTCAAGAATCGATTCGATTCCGATTCACAAGGTTCAGATTCGATTCGATTCAATATCGATTCG
Source organism: Borostomias antarcticus (assembly GCF_949987555.1). Taxonomy (NCBI): domain Eukaryota; kingdom Metazoa; phylum Chordata; class Actinopteri; order Stomiiformes; family Stomiidae; genus Borostomias; species Borostomias antarcticus. The sequence continues at coordinate 26,225,448 of NC_140235.1, read as the reverse complement.
GTTAGTTTTTTTAGCTGTAACCTTAATTACATGACTGCCAAGTTATGCAACACATCAATGCTAGGGCTGGGTATCGATACTGATTTCCAAAAATGAATGAATGAATGAATCATTGAATGAATTAATGAACTATTCATTTCTTCATTTATTCATTCATTCATTCATTCATTAAATAAAAGATTGATTTTGGGATTCATGAATCGATTCTAAATCATTTGATTCAGAATCGATGAATCGATCTTTTAAACCCAGCCCTACAAATCAGGTTGTGTTTTACACGGTTTCATTAACAAAGGCGGAACCGAGGTCTGGGCGCACTGAGTCGTTCATTGGCCGCTCTGTTGGAAAAGCTATTGAGGAAACCCTTCTGAGGATTTCACTGCTTGTAAGATCATTTGCTGAACATCGTACAGAACGTCCAAAACAACTGTTCCTATGTTCGACCCGCCAAAACATTTTTGTGGCATGAGTATTTCATAAATGAATACATTTTGGAAAGCATAAATCGGGGTGTGGTCATTTGAGGGATTAGCTATGGACATATCGATATCAATCAGCATTGTCCAGGACAAAGTTTTTGCATGCATCACCATGGAAATGTACAATACAAAGCCCAACTGTAACATTAGTCTCCATCACTCCATCAGTAGGAGGAGGGGGGGGGGGGGTTACAGCTTCAGTCACCATGTTCTCTCCTTCTCAGCTCTCTACGTTACAGGTGCCCCCCCCCGACCCCCACCCCCCACCCCCCCACCAGCACCACAAACACTGAGTCATCTTTCACCACAGGGGAACAACATCCAGGGCCCACCATCTGCTTCCAATCCCTCCCTTTCCCCACCATTAACAAGGGGGTCTGTGGGAATTACTGGTCCCCCGACCTTCCTTACGCAGTCCCAGACCCCCTCCCACAACGACAATGATGTAACACCCAGCAGGGCTTATATAACCCTCCTGGCAGTTCTTCAACCTGGAAGAGAGGTTAGACTAACGGAATACTACCGAACGCCGTACACACACGCACACACACGCACGTACGCACGCGCATAAGCCAACACGCATTAATATGCGCACACACACAACGAGCACGAAGTTCGTCAGTAGGCACACACTTGCCCAAAGCAGTCAGTTTGCATTGGGGTTTAGGTTAATCAGGCCATGGTGGGAGAGTACAGATGTTTATCATTGGGGAGGAAGTTGGGGGGGGGGGCTTAGTTAGTGACTATGGTCCAGGGGGTACGGTTGCCATGCCAACCCAATGATGATACAACAACAGCCACCCCACCACTGTCCGCTCAAACTGATCTCATCGCCGACAATTAGTAGTGAGCCATGGAGCAGTGGTTCGTACAGAGGTCGACCAGTCATGGCTTTCATCTAACCCAGCTCCACTGGCATGGTCATCTGCTAGCCTTCCATTCAACAGGGCAAAGCACCAAGTTGAGTCCACACGTGCAACAGCCTAGTTTTACAATGTCTGTCAGATCATAAGTCCTTCCACAAGATTTGACACGTTGAGTCTTAAAAATGACAGATTTACTGTAGATTGTTGTCGTTTCTCCAAATTAAAACAATCACATTTAATGCCCCCAAAAAACTAGAAACCGTCATGGTTGATGTATGTGAAGTCACTTCAAGGACGTTGGTCGCTGCTTTGGCTCTAATGATGCCCATTAATGTGGGCCTCGGAGAAACCAAGGAACTATCTTGGATTTCATTTTGGGAACTTCAGGGAAATTCGACTCCATGGGTCGCAGTGAATCATTATCTTTTTCTTGGAGGAAATAAACACATTTTCACAATCATATCTTCCAGATAAACTCTGTTTTGAAAGGCACTGATAGATGAGTCCAAAAAGCGATGGTTGCATAATCGTTCTTTGGATAGATCTTACAACAAGCATCACTGCCAAAGTTCCATAATCAAGAGCAGATTGTTTATAAATATGGGGATGGATACTTGATTGGACAGATTGAGGTCAGCTCAGTATGTGAAGGTAGGAACACATTCAGGAAAGGGATGTTAACAGTTACCGCTGTGGTCCAAACATGTTTAGCCACAAAGTTATCATCAGCGTCATGATGCAGAATCAATTAAAAGCATGATGGAATTTTCCAGAAACGACAAATTACTTCTCAATTACTTAATTATCATAACATCATCACCATGGCTTTAAATAGGGGGATTCTGCCACTGTCAGCCATGGAGGTATCATTTACTATTATGGGATGGCAGAAACCAATCAAAATCCTAATCAACCAGTAAAATGTCTTCAAATATGAATATAAAACTGCCAAAAGTAAAGCAAAGATCAATAGGATTGACCTGAAGCCCCCCTGACGCTAGTCTGGCCGCCAGGCCCTGGCACCCCAACACCAATTAAAGGGATGATTCAGGAACTCTCCATCCCCATTGCTGCCCCTCTGGGTTGACTGACCTCCATCTCCGGTCCACGGCGTCAGTGAGGCGGCTCTTAACTGACCTCCCGTCTGAAACCTCGGGAGGAAAACATTTCTGCCCCAATTAAGAGCTGCAGGCCAGTGTAAAGTTTACAATACAGAGCAAAGGAAGAGTTGGTCTTCCTAATTGTAGCTAGGTCGGGCTCTTTAACTTGGCACATTATTTTATACAACGCTACCTGCCAAGTAGAAAGGAATGAAATAGGTGACTGCTCCCCGTGGTCTAGCTTACTTTGAAATTAAAACACCTCCCTGTAAATGTTTGGTTTAGATGCAGATGGCTGCCCTAAACACGCAAACAGACCCCATAAGCTAATATGTCTTCCCTCCACAACGGTTTAGGACTCGGGGCCAGACCGCGAGAGAGCCGTCAGACCACAGGTGGCTTATATGTATGTGCAGGGAACCTATGTTTAGGCTGAAGGGAGCCTAGGTCTAGGCTACTCTGTGTGCGTATGTGTGTGGGACCTTGCAGGCGGCTAGCCATTGGGATGCTCCAGAACATGGGGTCGAGGAAAAATGACCAATCCTAAACCGGCAAGGTCATCCCCTAACAGGAGAAATGACCAATCCTAAAACAGAAAGGTCATCCCCAATGACCAATCCTAAAACGGAAAGGTCATCCCCTATCAGGGCTGAGTTGAGTCTGGAGGCTCACAGTGGAGGCTCGTGCCGTTTCCACATCATTCTAATCATCATCATCATTCACCATACAGAGCAGTGTAGGCCTTCTACTGCAGGCCTAAGTATCATAACGCTAATCGTGACCCGAAGCCATGTGTGTGGATTGTAGGCTGACCCTGCATGATATCTGTGCTGTCATTTTGTCAACTTCTGTGTTACAGTAAAAGTAGAACAGCAAACTGCGCTTGGTGTGACTGTGACCGATTACCTACTTGAAGGGCGGCGGAGCATCAAAGTCCCGCATGCATTTTCCCAAGTGATAACCAGGCAAACTGCGATCTCCCGCCCCCAACACTGAGGTATTGGGTGACATGTAAAGGGTAACTTAATATATCGGGCGCCGCGGCCTCTCATTTAGAGATAATAAAGTAGGCTATTCTGCCTTGGGCCGGCTGGTTCTCTGGTTTCACAATCCTCTCTATAGGCAGACGCTGTAGCCTACATGCGCCGCTGACTATTCAACCTTCCTACTTTCTGGACAATGAGAGACATCAATGACGTCACTGATTGGTCTCGCGTGTCCTTCTTGCTATCGGCTGTTTGGGAGTGCAGACAACTTGAGATTGACTAAATATATAGGCCCACGGCAAATTAATTAGGGAGCTTGTTATTAATACCAAGCAGTCGTCCAACATGCAAAAGCAATTACCCAAGCATGATCTGTTCAAACGCCGAAACTGTTATGTGATCATAACATAAACACGAAATCAATCAAACTTACCTCTCCTTCAAATATGCAGCTGGTATAGCCGTCTGTGTCCCCTCTGTATTTCATCAGGCGGTACAAGTTTTGACAACAAGTCTGTGTGTTTCAACTTTCCACGCGTTCTGGGGCATCAGTCAAAGTCAACTTTGCCATAAACGGTAACTCACTAAAAACGAATGCTGTCCGAATTAGAACAGCGCTGTAGATTCTTCGATTTCCCAGTGGTCTATCCAGTCCGAAACCTCTCTGTATGCTGTACAGACGCACACCCAAATGTCATTCACTGGCGCTGCTTTGCAAACTTCTCTCCGGTGTCTGACTGTGTTGTAGCTCCCGAGACGACGTGAGGCAACTCTTAAAGGAGCAGCCCCAGAAGGCACGGTCCAAAGCCGCTTCTCTAGGTCAAAGCCGCTCACCCATAGCTAGACACACCTCTAAACCAACATCGTTATTCATGAATTTGTTTGTAGTTTATGTTCTCATTCACTCAGAGCAACATTTTCTCTCTCTCTCCCTCTCTCTGCCTATATCTCTCTCTCTTTCTCTCTCTTTTAGTGAAGATGATACGCAGTACTGTAGCATTGTATGCATGCTCAATTGGCTCAAGTAGGCAGCCACGCGTGAACAGGAGAAACAGTCTAGGCTATCAGTAATTTTACTTTGTTTTTATTCTATTTTACCTTTATTCATCCAGCAGAGCCCACTGAGACCAAGGTCTCATTTACAATGGTGCCCTGTGTACATACTGTAGCATACATCAGAAGCAATATAGAAACAATATAACAATACTAACATATATATAAAAATATAAAATCACATTCATACATTTTAATTAAATGCAATTATCCAAAAACATACACAGACCGCAGCATTATATTCCTGAATCATATGTTTAAAAATACCTAGGCACCTTAAGGTCCAATCCTGAGATCTTGTCTGGTGATGACATGCCACGTGATGAGGGAAGTTAAGTAGTTGGGTAGCTTTTGTAAGATAGCGTATATAGTTCTGTCCACTCTCTCTCTCTCTCTCTCTCTCTCTCTCTCTCCCTCTCTAGCCTATCTATGGACTAATTCTGTCCTCTCTCTCTCTCTCTTTCTCCACTCTCCTTTTCCATCCATGAACTCCCACCTGCCCTTGGTGAAATATCCCTTATCTGTAGTATGGCAGTCAAGACATGCCTGTGTGTGCTTATCACCGAACACACACACACACACATGCATGCATGCACACACACGTACACACACACACACACGCAGTCGCACACGATGGAGTGGGCTATAGCTTTGCATGAGATAAATGAGTCGGTCAATTCTGTGTTCAATGGACAATCAATGGTCATGCAGGCAGTACTAATGGGAGGGTAACGAAGCAACCATGGACATGACAGCACACACACACACACACACACACACACACACACACACACACACACACACACACACACACAGATAAACACACTCACACTGCAATCTGCTCTCTCTGCCACTGGGACAGACTCTGGACTATGCAAAAAGATAACATGGCAGGGAAAATAGATGGACTTCACTTGTCTGTTTGCTTGACCACCAGAAAGACTCACTGGCCCGTGCAGTACGTTATTGGTGTTTCAAAGAGTGAAAATTTAATTCCGTTGTGTCGTTCTGTTGTCTGGGCCTTCGTCTGTTTTCAATGCATCACCTTTGCAGGCCATGCTGAACGAGTCCTGTTGCTCAGGGCAACAGGCTGGTGGCAAACAAATGATGTTCATTGTGGGCCTGTCAAGGTCCGGTCCGCGCTATAGGCTGGGCTCCACCCAATAGGAAAGGAGCTGTATGGAGAAGCACAGGAAGTAGAAAGGCATGAGAACAAGCTAACTGTTTTGGTTCGACTAGGGCAAAGGTGGCCGTTTCCATGTCTTTGCTGAAATGCCATTGTAATTTATGGATTGTTGTGGTTTTGAGGGCATTCGGCATCCTCAAAATGTTTTACTTTGCATGGACAGACAGTGTGGCCTTTGTTGACGATATACAAAGAGAAGTAGTAGTGTGTTTCTACACTGTTATCGAGAAAGGGGAAGGGAAATGGTGTGACAGTAAAAAGAGATCAGAGGCAAATGACTGACATAACAAAATGAAAAGGATGGCATGGAGAAATGGCAAGAGATGTTGAAATGAAATAGAGGAAAATGGAAGTTGATACACCATACTGTATACGTAGGCTTGTCTTCCATAACAAACACATCATCGGAGCGGACTGACTTATCTTTTATGCCTAAACGGAGTGGTCATCCTAAGTTACAGTACCGAGAGCACAGATTCATTGGTGCCCTGCTCACATTAGGGGCCCCAGGGGACGGCCCCAGGCCATAAACTGAACACACACACAACCAGATACCCTACAGGATGTCAGGCTCCAGAACAGACAGTCTGAAATATGAGAGATTATTGGGGATTTTGAAATGTCGTCATCTCTTACATCTCAGCTTTGTTTCATTTGGAAAGAACTGAAAGGGTAGTCTCAGTTGTCTCTGTGGTTTTGGTCAGATTGCGTTGTTGCCAAGTTATTGTTATACTTGTATTAGAAGTGGTGGGTGTTTCTTGTGTGTGGTATGGCATGCATTGTGAATGGCTTACATGTTGTTTATGCAAGGCTGATATATATCATATCCCGTATGAACTTTTCCCATGTCACCCCCACCCACCCCCTTGGCTCCTTGATTTCACCCCACAAGACTGACCATCTTCAAGATCTGTGTGTGTATGTGTGTGTGTGTGTGTGTGTGTGTGTGTGTGTGTGTGTGTGTGTGTGTGTGTGTGTGTGTGTGTGTGTGCGTGTATGTCGAATAATAGAGCTGTGTGGATTAAAGATCTCCCAGGGACAACCCTATACAGCTCTTTGTCTCGAAGGAGGCAGATTGATTTTGTGTGTTTGTTTGTTTATTTTTCGTGTGTGTGCCTGTGCGTGCGCGGCTGTGTTGTGTTTAGTTTACCTCTGACTCCAGGACATCTCAGCCTGAAAGACTGCTCGGTCATTATATTTCGTCCGATAGTCAGTGGAGCTCTTTTTGAGGAAAACGATGACTTAATGATACCAAATTGGCCGTCTTTGGGAGTCTAACCTCGAGATAGGCCCAGTGATGAGCTCCATTCTGCTGTTCTCAGTCCTCCTCGCGGTCGGAGAGAGATAGACGCTGTAAATAAGGTCAGCCTGTAAATCTACGGCTCTCAAGAGGCTAGACACGCCGTTTGACTGCGATTCCATTTGGCATTTCATTCACTGGGAACACATGTGTCCAGGGCAAGGCTTTGAGGTTTCCAGCCTCGTCAGATGACATCGCGTGGATGGATTCGACATCCAACATTGTCTGAGCTGAACAGGGAAATTAGCGAGAGGCTGCTATTTATTGTGGATGCACTGGTCGTATGGCCACCATGTGAAAGGCACTGTTCTGGATCATTTCCCTATTCGGTACATGCCCTTATATGGTCAATTCAATGATGAGTAGGCCTACACAATGTGTGAGACAGGGACTTAAGAACCAACTCCTTTCTTTGTGTCTGTTTTCCTACTGGACTAACCCAGCAAACACACAACGTCAGGGAGACGTACAGATCATGTCTTAATAACGTCCGTCGGTCCAGAACCCCATTTGTACGTCTGCTGGACCCCTCAATATTCAAACGTCTGGCTTGAACCCCTCTAAGACGTCTGTGGACATGCAGAACGGGTTCAATATCTGAACGTCTAAAAAAACTTTCATTCTGGCTCCTAATTGGATGTCTTTGGACGTCCGAAAAAGACATCTAAAAGACGTCTTTTAGACGTGTGTTTGCTCAGTGGGAACATTCAATATGTCTCTTATCTGACTGTTATTGCATTACCTTTTCACATTAATCAGAAGAAACATTTAGCTTACCTATCGTACCCCCTAGATTATACAGCACTGGAGTTCTAGCCCTCAGATATATTGTGGCAGGTGGAAGATCCAGACCTCAGCGCTGACTGTCTGTCACCCTGGAGTCTGTCTGGTGAGTAGGTCTTATTAGAGTGCAGACTAGAATAGCCTGGAGACTGGGACACACACATACTGTACACGCACACACGCACACACAAGGACAAGACAAGACAACATACGGGACTTCAAATTAAATCAGTCAGTCTGCTCGGGTTCCGCGTGTGTTTTCACTTGTAGCCTACTCAACCGCCCCCGGGTGCCTCCAGTTTCACAGCCGCTTATACAATTACTGGATCTACCACTCAATGTGTCCCGAACGCCGTGAGGGTGAACACTAACTCAGACTCAGCTGAACCCCTGCTGCAGCTGAGTAGTTAGAGAATACTATACTCCGTTTGTCTTTCGTAAGCAGGGCTTCATTGAAGAAGAAAGCCTCAATGAACCGCTCCGATATAACTAAAGGCTAAATAAAATCAAATAATTACCCCTCGACTCTAAAGGTGATATATTTTTATGTAGACAAACCATTAAAATAAATAAATAAATAATTGACCAGACCTCAGACATCTCAGGCACAGATAAACACAACATTCATTTCAGACCTGTCAACATTCAAAAGTTCATAATCTTTTTTTGGGGGGGGTACTTTTATTCAGCACCTTTCTAAAAGCTCTGTGTATGTTTGTTTTTTAATGATTTGTCTACATAAAAATGTTATCTATCTATATTATCTACCTACCGTCTTTTTCACTTGATAATGAGGAGGACAGCTGTATTGGGAGGGCCTTAATGCCTGTGGCAGGCTGGGATTGAGGGGGCACTTTTGTTGTGCCTGTTATGAGTAGGCATGCTTGGCATGGGGCAGGCATGTCTAGAAAGACTATATAACAATGCCACCCTTCTCCCCTCGCTGGCATGGGTTCCAGTAATGAGGTCAACGCTCTCTACACTCCAACAGCGCCTCGTCTATGCTAGCATTCATACCGGGTAACCATGTGGATGGGAATCTATTATTTGAGATGCAATAACGTTCTTTCATGTTGTGAGAATAACATCTAACAGCATTCTCTGTGCATGGCATTCTCATTCTGAACTTCTTCTTGAACTCTCTTTCAGAAAAGGAGAACTTTGTCTCCTTCAGAATAAGAAGCATGTAACAAGACCATTTGATGACTACAGTGGCTGTGTGGCCTCCAAACAACATTTTAACATAATTACATTGTTAAATTGATGTTTCCAACTACAATATATCTTTTTTTTAATATGAAGAAGCTGTTATTTCTCATGAGATATCTTTTTTGTAGTGTCACAGGCCATTGTGGGTGGATGATATATTGGGTTTGACGTGCGTAGCCAGACCATATAAACCAAGGACAATGAGCAGAATCTCGGGGGATAGACAACTGGGAGATTTTAAGGACAAACCCACTCCTTCATTCCAAAGACTAATGCTGGATCCATCTACTGTAACTGTAATGCTCAATGACCTGAGAAGATTGCAGAGTTGTCAACAATGCACCATTCAAGTGCCAGAGAGTGTGCATCACCAGTCTGTGTTGTATTGTAATTACACGAACCCAAGATAGCAAAATTAGACGTTGTTAAGGTCCGACAAGGTCTGGTAATGAGTATAATTTCACACAACTTCAGTTGTGATTGCACAGCAATTAGATTTGAACTTCATTCTCCCATTGTGGTGCAGCCGGTAGGATGTTGGTCTGTCTTGTCAGTAAGAATGAAAGGATCAAGAGAGAGAGAGAGAGAATTTCAGTTTACTATGTAACTTTCTGTAACTTTCTCTTTCCAGAGGGCTTGAGTTCCGAGGGTTCAGTCTGATGAGTGTTGGACAGAGCGGTGCTGAGGTGAACTTTCCTCTCTCTAAAGCATCAGAAACAACATTGAGGTTATGCTAATGTGAATCCTTCACCAAAACATAGCAGCATTTTAGAGGTGGGCTATCAAACTCTAGGTTTTCTGTAGAAATAGATAGAACCCTTTGTCCCTATACCCTGTAAGTATGACTGTGTATGACAGTGTGTGTGTGTGTGCGTGTGTGTGTGTGTGTGTGTGTGTGTGTGTGTGTGTGCGCGTGTGTGCGTGCGTATTGTGTGTGTGTGTGTGTGTGTGTGTACATATTGATGGATTGAGGCCTGGAGTAGGCCAGACTATCTCTGTTGAGACTTAAAGGTCACGTTCAAACACTTATAGTCTGAAGCATCAAAGGGTAAACGAGCCATGAAGCGTATCTGCACGGGCTGACCTATCACAGGATGGATCCGGGCCTTGTACAATTATAATCCAGACCACCTCAACATAAATCTCTCCTGCTGTGTAGTAAAGCCTTGCTCGTTACTCTAGCATGCCTATGGTAGCGTTGGACCCCGGCCCTGGCACGGGGCTAGCTGGACTGAAGATATTGTAGCTCGCAACAAGATTGTAGCTTGACAGAGACCTTACAAAACAACACAGTTGTACACGTGTCAACAACATGTGTCAACATCAATAAAACAAATAATTCCAGACCATTCCGTAGATGTAGAGCGTGAGCGCTTTTAAAGTTTGTTATACCGAACATGTTTATAGTGTTTGCTATTGTTCCATTGTTTGGATTTTCTACTTCAACTTTGTGAAATCTCCTGGTTCGTGATTTTATTGAATGTCAGTATTTCATGGTTACAACGTTCAAGATCTTGGGAAATCATTGTGATAAAAAGGGGCTGTGAAGGAATTATTTGCGAAGGCATGCATATGCCCTTAATTACGCTGTCAGTTATTTTGGTTGAAATAGAAATCGAAAGCAGGTGTTGGAAATGCTTCCTAATGCATTCCAGAACTGAGGATGTTTTCAAGAGCTACAGTATTATTGCAATGTACTGACCAAGGATGAATAATACAGATGTTCACAGTTGTAAAATATCATCACCAAATATTGGGAGAGCAATAAACGTTTTAATTACACCTAACCTAAATTCAGAGTACAATGATCGTCACAGTAGACCTACAGTATATGATCAACGTTGCTTGGTTCTGTAACTTCTATGATGTTTCTATGATGACACAAAAACTCTCAACCTACAGTACCCAGGAGCCTGAGGAAAAACTAGATCTATGCAGTATGTTACATCATCATTAATGGCCTGACTTGTGAATGTCCAGCAGCAAAGTGGATAGCACACCTGTAGTCGCAAGAGTCCGTGAGTTAGCCTACTGGTGTGCCATCATGGATGTTGGATTAGTGTATAGTACCCTCCACTAGAAACCAGGGAGGAGTATTAAGCTAGAACAGTTAGAAGTCATTATACCACACCTGTATAGTAGCTTCTAACTGAAAAAAGATGTAGTATGTGATGTACACTAGTATCTTTTCCCTTCTTGGAATGTAACTGACCACACTCTCTGACGTCATTGAGAATTAATTATTGGTGCTGAAAAACAACAGCTCTGCTGATATAATCCCTGTTTTTGTGGCCACACACACACACGCACACACACGTGCACATACACACACACAGACGCACACACACACACGCGCGTACACACACACACACACACACACACACACACACACACACACACACACACACACACACTGTGAGATTACATATCCACAAATGTCACTCAGAAATGCTTTACACTGAAACTTCAAGCGAAAAAAACTACTTGAAAATGTTTTGGTGCTTTAAACCATGTCTCAATCTCCACAATAAAAATGCTGAATGATGATAAACAAGAATAATTGAACAGCTGTGGGGGCCACCAGAAAACAATGTGTTTGTCATAAACAGCTTTGTCTGTGTTTCGCTGGAAATGAGATGAAAAGACGAAGGGATGTCAGCCGATGATTAAAACAAAAATAAACACACATTAGATCTGTGTATTTTGTATCTGGGATACGGTTTGTAGTTTTCAGCCTGTGTGTGTGTGTGTGTGTGTGTGTGTGTGTGTGTGTGTGTGTGTGTGTGTGTGTGTGCATGCCTGTGCGAGTTTTATTTGTGTGACTGTCATGACATGGAGGATAATTAAATGGTCCTTAAATTGAACAAAGCTGTCTCCGTGACTGGCTATGGAAGCGTCACACCTTGACAGCCTGTCGGACAGCCCCTTTCTGCCCATGCCAGTTCCAGGGTGGTCCAGACTCACACACACACACACACACACACACACACACACACACACAACACCACTGCCGCAATCGGCACTGTCGTCAGGGGGATTATGCAGATTTAAAAGGACCACCACAGTCTTCCTCCATCCCCTCATCTCTCCGCTGACCACACTGCTCCTTCCCCGGATCTCTCTGATGTCATCATTAATGGACCGGGGATAATTGGCCCTTTTCAGTCTGAGGTCCGAGGGGCCGGCGTCTCTGACAGGCAGATTATGGCCTGCGTCGCTCAGAGAACATCAGACAAACAAACAAGCTGACTGAGGTGCTTGATCAGCGAATACAGTAGTATTGTTTCCATTTTAGACAAAATGTGGTGTAAAATACCAGCCAAAACCTGATGACATGTCTTGAAGAGATCTTCTAGAATATCAGTTTCCTCTGATTTCTGGCACAGTGTGTCAGTTATTTACAGTAGTTGCGTTAATGTGTGTGTGGGGGGGCAGCTGATTGCAACATGACCTCTTTGAGCTTTTCATACTTTGTGTGAATTGAATTTGGACCGCAGGAGACCAAAGCGGTCATATGATCAACCTGAAGAGGGATCAGAATGCTGACACGGTCATTGAACAATCATGTGGAAAACCCCAAACGGTCGACTTCAAAAACATTCTCTGCTGTCAAAGGATCCAGCAGATATATCACATGAATTCAAGAGAAAAATACATTTTAGGCAGAGTGGTATAACAAATCACTGGTGCACACATTATTTTTACACACAGTCTATACATTGGTCTTCCAAAGCAAACTGCTAAGGAAAATTAAACTACAACATGTTCAGCCTTGACAAAATATTGTTAAAATATGGAAAATCCATTTTCCTCCCACATCTTACTATAACCATCTTGGTGAATTAATGATGTGGTTTCAGACACTGTCGGTCTCAAGTCAGGGATTTGACATAATGTCCATATCCATTTACCTGCACATACACAACAAAACCCAATCAGTTACTAACAAAGCCGGGATTGTACAGTCTTGCTTGGTCGAGGCCAAAACTACACTAAGGCACAGTAACACCTCCCTGACTTTGCAGCCTGCAGTTGTGCCTGCCCCATGAAACCATATGGACTGAGCAGAGAGGCTACACTCCAAATCTCACCTCTGTCTGTGAATCCAACGCTTCCTGAACGTGTTTGGGACAGTATCGGTTTTACGCAAAGGTGGGTTGAGCAACAGAAATAGGATTAGAACAAGAGAGAGAGAAATAGAGTGTGAGAGAGAAATCGAGTGAAAGAGTGTGTGTGTGTGTGTGTGTGTGTGTGTGTGTGTGTGTGTGTGTGTGTGTGTGTGTGTAAAAGAGAGAAAGTGAGTGAAAGAGCGTGAGAGAGAAAGCGAGTGAGTGAAAGAGAGAGAGACAGAGAGAGAGAGAGAGAGAGAGAGAGAGAGAGAGAGAGAGATGGGTGACATCAGTCTGTGTGATGAAACGGAATAGTGGTGTGTTTCTGCTGGTTGAGTTGAGTCTCAATGTCAGTACTAGCCAGGTACCGTCTGCTCCTGCTACAGTAGGACAGACAGACTCATCCATTATTGACAGGGAGCTCAGTCTCGCTCGCTGGGACTGGAAAGCCGTAGTGTTTGTGGCCTGTCGTTAGCAACAATGAATAATTAATGGTTATATGATAGCTTTCTTCCTTTCATCACTCCACCCAGATACTGTACTTTAGTCATGTGAGATTGTGAACAAAGTTGGATATCCAATACTAAATCATCTTGTGCATCCGGACGGGGGTATATGCTAATGCTATATATGCTGGAGCCTTTTGTTACGACATCAGCCTGATCTCTAACCAAGTGAGACAAGCACAAGAGCTCCTGAGCAGAGTGGAAAATATATGTGCCAAGGTGGGTCTTTGACTAAACGGCAAGAAAACTGAGGTCATCACCTATAACGTCCCGGAACATCTGCCCCTGACAGCTGAAGGTACTGCTCTGAAGGAGGTTGAGGACTTCAAATACCTGGGCTCTTGGGTCAACTCAACGGAGCAGGACCTCAAAGTGAGGAAAGCGCTCATATGGAGAGCTCTAAACGGCATGAGCAACGTGTGGACATCCATCCTCCCCCGTGAAACCAAACTCCACTTCTTCGCCGTTCTCCTGTATGGCTGTGAGTGCTGGACCCTGAGCCCCTCCTTGCAGAGGTCGCTGGACGGATGCTACACCAGAATGCTACAGTACATCTGGTGTACTATACAGTATACACTACATATTCCCGAAATTACCCAAACCAGGTCCAGCCTGGTTTATGTGCGTGGCTGTGATAACTGGACAAATGCTATACTATACTAACGCTGGCTTACAGCCACGCACAAAAACACATGTACAAATGTACACAAATGTAGGCTATATTGTTGAAAATATTTATTTCAGTACAACAAATGCAGTATGTAGTAATGTAACGGAATGTATGAGAAAAGCCTAGCACATTTAGATCAAGATCCAGGTCAAATTACTTTCAAACCTGAGGTAATTCTTTTGCTAGTACGTTGTGCTAGCAAGTGTGCTTTATGTTCTGCTGGAGTGTTACCCAGGATGGTGGGATGTTTTCCAGAGTTCAAGACCTCTGTGTGGAGAGCTGTCCTTCTGGTTCCTGGTTGAAGGAAGGTTCTCAAGGGTTCTAGACTTCTGTGTAAAGAGCTGATCTTCTGGATCCTGGTTGAAAGTATGTTCTCCAGGGTTCTAGACTTCTGTGTGGAGAGCTGTTCTCCTGTCATCGTTCACATCCGTGCTACTCTCTGGTTGGGTCGTTCATCAGCACCTCTAATCTCTCCAGCAGTAACATTGACCCTCTACTGACCTCACTGGACATGCTGAGGAGATCAATTAAAGCAGCGATGACCTCTGAGAAACACGTCCACATTCCCCAGGTGTGCTGTTTCCTCTGTCAGACAGTGCAGACGTGTCCCAGCCTGTGAAAGGACTGGGAGACTCAGAAAACATTTGTTGAACAGCTCTGTACCAAAAGTTTGAGCCGACACCAGAGGCCGACACCTACATCAGGAGCCGTATGCTGAATGAAGCCATAATAAAAAGACATACACCCGCGGTACATAGCTGTTCACCAAATGTTTTACCACTATGAATGCCACCCAGTGTCTGAGCCACCCAGTCCTTTCACAGGCTGGGAGACATCTACACTGTCTGACAGGACGCCTGGACAACGTGGACGTGTTCCTCAGAGGTCAACACTGCTTTCAGTGGACTCTTCTACATGCCCAGTGGACAGTGCAGGGTCAATGTTACTGCTGGAGAGATTAGTGGTGCTGATGTACGACCCAACCAGAGAGTAGGACGGACGTGAACGATGCCAGGAGAACAGCTCTCCACACAGTAGTTTAGAACCCTGGAGAACCTACCTTCAAACAGGAACCAGAAGAAAAGCCCTTCACACAGAAGTCTAAAACCCTTGAGAACCTTCTTTCAACCAGGAACCAGAAGGACAGCTCGCCACACAGAAGTCTGGAGCTCTGGAAAACATTCCACCAACTCGGGTAACATTCCAGCAGAACATGAAGCACACTTGGTAGCGCAGTGTACTAGCAAAATAATGACCTCAGGTTTTAAAGTAATTTGACTTGGACTTTGATCTAAATGTGCTATGTTAGAAATGTCTAGTGTCAAAGCTAACATGAGAATACAAATGTTTGTATGTGTGTGTGTGTGTGTGTGCACGTGCACGTGTATGTTGTTGTTCTGTGTGTGTGTGTGTGTGTGTGTGTGTCTGTGGGGGGGGGGGGGTGGGAGAAGTTGTTCTGTGTGTGTGTGTGTGTGTGTGTGTGTGTGTGTGTGTAGTTCTGTGTGTGTGTGTGTGTGTGTGTGTGTACTGTCTGCACAGGCAGGCGAACATCCGAAACTGGATCTGTCAAATCTATCAAAACAGACAATAGTAAGATTTTCAGTGCATTATCCTCACTGACAGTGTAATTCAGCCCAGAACATTATATCAGATAGATAGATTGATAGATCGATAGAACGACATACACAGACAGACAGACAGACAGACAGACAGACAGACAGACAGACAGATAGATAGATAGATAGATAGATAGATAGATAGATAGATAGATAGATAGATAGATAGATAGATAGATAGATAGATAGATAGATAGATAGATAGATAGATAGAGACTTTACCAGCTTTTTATCGTCTGAAAGGGCAACACCCAGCTGAATAGTGAAGCTCGAGCTCACTGATGCAGGGTTCAGCTGGACGTTAATGTCTGTCAGATCTGAAATCACAAAATTAATATTGTTTAACCTGCAAAATGGAGAGCATCAAAAAACAAATGGCTGTCCAGGCTGTTTTGACCTCACCCCATTCCTGTCTACGAGTAGGTCGTCCCGAGCCTTTCAGAGCACGGGTGGAGGAGCAGGAGTGTCGTGTCTGTCTCTCCGTCCTCAGAGGCTTGTCCTCCTCCTTCAGCGCCAGGCCCATCGGTGGAGTTGAGGCAGCTGGGGCGACACTCTCCCTGAGGTGAGGGAGGCTCAGCTTGGCCTCCAGCTGCAGCGCTAGGTCGTTGACCTCCTCCTCGATTGTTGGGGAGGCCTTCAGAGGTGGAGTGGGTTTACTGGCACCAACGGTGTGAGGCGTTGTGCTGGCAGGTCCACTGGCAGGAGGAGGGTTTGCCCCAGCTTGCTCCCTAACCAGGGGGTTAGCCCCAGCCTGCTCCCTGACAAGAGGGCGGCTCAACACAAGCTTGGCCTCCAGCTGAGGTGTCAAGTCGACTTCAGCCTCGAGTGTTGGAGAGGCCATCACAGGTGAAGCGGGCTTAAGGGCACTCACAGGAGCACGGATGTAGGAGCAGGAGTGCCCTGCCTGTCTGTCCTTCCTCAGAGGCCTGCCCTCTGCCTCTAGTGCCAGGCCACTTGTTGCAGTGGATGTAGGGGCAAAACAAGGCCAAAAACCTGTCTTCCCACTCTCCCTGAGGCGAGGGGGGCTCAGCTTGGCCTCCAGCTGAAGTGCCAAGTCGTTGACCTCCTCCTCGAGTGTTGGAGAGGCCATCACAGGGGGAGCAGGCTTAAGGGCACTCACAGGAGCACGGATGTAGGAGCAGGAGTGCCCTGTCTCTCTGTCCTTCCTCAGAGGCCTGCCCTCTGCCTCTAGTGCCAGGCCAGTAGGTGGAGTTGGTGCAGGGGCAACACAAGGCCAAAATCCCATCATCCCACTCTCCCTTGGGCGAGGGGGGCTCAGCTTGGCCTCCAGCTGCAGCGCTAGGTCGTTGACCTCATCCTCAATTGTTGTAGAGATCATCTGAGGTGGAGTTTTCTGTTTTAATGAAAAGAAAGTCACTGAAGCTAATCCAATAATTTCTTTGCTCATTGCTCATGGTATGTAAGTAAATCCTGAGCTTGAGGTTCTCCCTCTTAAGCTAAGCTATAGAAATTGAGTATGGATATTGAGAAATGACAAGATCCTGAGAACCTTTATAGTGGCCTGGCATTAAAGAGTTGTCTGGTCTCAATAGAGAGTGGGTCTAGGTCCAGGACTGTACAAAACCAGATAAAGTTGACTGACCATGCTTACATTGTATTTGAAATATACAATGTACCTTACCTTTTGGTAACCCGACATGGTCCCGTGTGGGCTGGACCAAGGCTCCATGTTGTGTTCTTGAGGGGAAAATTGGACGGTTAATTTAAATTAACTGGGGGCACAGTCTTTACAAGGGCTTTAAGTGTGGGTCAGGCAATTGGCAGTGAACCAGACAATTAACAGTGAACAGTCAACCAGACCACTACACTCACCCAGCATCTGCTTCTGCTGCTGTGGTGGAGTGGCAGCCAGAATGGAGGTCGCTCGAGACTCCTCGCACAGCAGGTGGACAGCAGGACGCGCAGGAGCTGTAGGAGCAGAGGTTGGACGAGGGCCCATGGTCTGGGCGGAGACACACTGGATGGACGCGTGAGGGATGGCAGCCATGGAGGATCCAGAGGGCTGTGCAGGCAGTTTGATCTCCATGCTGGGCGTGGCACGCCTGACGGCCATTCGCTGCCTGTATCTGTTGGTTAGATACACCCGTGGCTGTTTCTTGGGCCGGGCCAGGGCCACATACAGGGGCTTGGTGGCCAGGATGCGTCCGTTCAGCGCTGCAATGGCCCGGGAGGCCTCCTCAGGGGAGGACAGACACACAAACCCAAAGCCCTTGCTGCGGCCACGCTCCATCACGACTTTGGCACTAATGATGGTACCAAAGGGAGAGAACTCCTTCCTCAGTCGCATCTCATCAATCTCTTCCTTCAAGTTCTTTATGTAGAGACTGATGCCGGTACACTGTTTGATTTGGTCGCCCAGCTCGGCCTCTCGTACTTTTCTGGATTTGAAAGGGCCAACAAACACCTTTTTACCGTTGAGGAGCATGCCATTGATCCTCTTGATGGCCCTCTCAGCGTCCTCTGGAGCCTCAAAGTGCACAAAGCCGTAGCCCTTGGAGCCATTCTCGTCACTCTCCACTTTACAGGAGAGGATGGTGCCGAAGGCGGAGAAGGTGTCATACAGGGCCTGGCTGTCGATGGACTTCTCCAAACCCTTCAGGAAGATGTTCCCACTTCTGTTGTCCCTCAGGGTGCGGTCGCGTTGAGACCACGTGATCCGGAGCTGTCGGCCCATGACTGTTTCATAGCTCAAGGTGTCAAGAGCATGTTTGGCATCAGCTGGCTGCTGGAAGTTGACATATGCGTACCTAGAGGAGCGCCTGGTGATCCTGTCTCTACAGACCCGGATAGAATGGATCATCCCCATGGGGCTAAATAAATCATACAGCATGGCCTCTGTCACGTCGGGGTGCAGATTCCCAACGTACAGGGAGGCCATGGAGAAATTAGGAGCACCGGATCGCATTGCATACAGTACACCAACCACTTCGAAATGTCACTGACCACTGACTGAGTCAAATTTAACTATGAACTAGTATGTGGCTGTCATACTATCAGTGTTCAAATATGATGTCATAGTATCATTGTGAGACAATCTGTTACAGTATGGTGGTCAAACTTCTAGAATTCTAGAATTGTCATGACTGACTCAAGTCAAGGAAAGATTAAGTATTATGGGTCCAGGAGTGGGTCTGTAATGATTTTAGATGCCACAGAACAAGGTACTCAAAAACCTTCATTACTACAGAGGTCAGGGCGAAGGATCTGTAGTCATTGAGGCCAATGACTGATGATGTTTTTTGGGGGATGGGGATGATGGTGGAGGTCTTGAAGCAGACTGGAACATGGCATGTCTCTAGTGTCTCATACTGGCACCCAACTCATTTTGGAGCAGGATGTGAATAGTGCTGTCGTACTGAAAATCTGCGTGGGTGGAAGATAATTCTAAAATTAGGTTTACTTCATCTGCCAAATTAAATTTAAGAATGTCATGTAGGCAGTTATGCTGATATTAATAAACATTATCATAGCTAACAGAACTACCTGCAAAGCTCATTTCTGTCGACATACAGTATGCGTTCGGAACACCGAGGTGAAGTTGAGGAGTTTTGGTAATGCACTGAAGGGGCTCATATTTTTCGATAATGGCCGGCTGGCCATACCCGCTTATTCCGCTTATTACATGGCTACTTACCAATGACATTAATATGAACGTTAATTACCTGGCCAAATCAATTAAAGGAAAGTGTTAATAGCAAGCTACCACCATTAAAAACTCAGAGCAAATTATAATATGGCTAATATAATCTAATATCTAATATTACTCATTTTGTCCCGATTCCCCTCCTTGAATAGAGTGTGTAATTCCGATTATATCCACTGGGTGGCAATGCTATAAAATGGGCATGGGGAATAGAGTGTCAAAATAACGCTCGTTTGGAATGCCCTTCAACATCATTTTCAGGGCTGTCGCATGTCAACAGCCTGTCACAAACTATGGCTAACCATAACCATTGTTAATGAATGAATCCTATATTTACTGAAGCTAAGCTTTCAGAGAGGGAAAGTGATGTGTCCTGATCTCAGACGGTGTGGCAGGCCGGTTGTTTTGGAGTTTTGGTCTTACACGTGCATGTTTCGTTTGCAGTGAGAGTGCAGTTATATTCTTTTGCAGTGCAGTTTACATTATTTTGCAGTTAGAGTGCAGTGTTATAATTTAAGCCTGGAGCGCCTGGGGGGTGGGGCAGCTATAGGGGGTTTGGGGAGCGTCCCGAGCCATGCTGATGTGTGCATTTGAAATGAAATGATTAATAAAGCCATGTCCTTTTTCTAACGCCTGTGTGGTGTGTGTGTGTGTTCTGACGCCGGACCCCACCGGTTAAAAAAAGGTGGTGGCAGCGCAATTCGCTATTGAACCCAGTAGCCTAATCAGCTCCTCCCTCTGTTGGGTGGTTCTGGTTGTTTTCAGTAGGCTACGCCAGATGCAGCATGCTACATCCAAATTGTGCCTGCTACTGTACGTGCAGCACTGGAGATAAGTCATAACACGCACGTCAGTAGGCTATTGAAGATCAGTACAGAGAGAGGCCAAGGGTGAGAGGGAAGATAGAAGCAAGGAGAATAAGCCTGGCTGGGCGCTGCTACACCGTGAGCTTCCAGTCAGCAAGCTGGTGTTATCTCCAAGTCGCGAGGACGTCCTACCAAAACATTCATGGACATATCAATCAATCAATCAAGTTGGATTTATATAGCGCCCTTCATGATACCCAGAGGGCTTTACAGAGTCCAGTATTCATTCAGACACAGTCATACCGGTGGTGGTAAGCTACATCTGTAGCCACAGCTGCCCTGGGGCAGACTGACAGAAGCGTTGCTGCCAATCAGCGCCTACGGCCCCTCCGACCACCACCACCAAAGTTAATTCATTCATTCACACATTGTATGTCTTTATGATGGTGAGGGAAGCCGGAGTACCCGGAGGGAACCCATGCAGGCTCGGGGAGAACATGCAAACTCCACACAGAAAGGACCTGGAACGACTGGGATTCGAACCCAGGACCTTCTTGCTGTGAGGCGACAGTGCACTGAGCCACAGTGCTGCCATAATTAAGATGGATGTGGAAGTGGAGACCACCGATGAGATGGCCAGGTGTATGGAGGACCGGGATAACTGGAGACGAAGATGGAGGCCCGTCTGTGGACGACATGATGATAGCTTGGTAGTCTTTCTGATGGAAAGCAAAAGCTTGTTGAATTGGTCGCCTAACAAAACTTGGCAACAGTTAAAGAAAGTCGTTTTTCTCTGTATCAGATTGTTTAGTGCACTCTCTCTCTCTCTCTCTCTCTCTCTCCACCATAAACAAAGTGCACTCGCCTCTCCCTTTTCTTATTTTGAACACGTCCAGATGTTGTTGTCTCTCTATCCAGCCGATTAAAGACCTGCCTGTTCTGCATTACTCCAGCTTTACCCGAGCAGCCATGTTTACGTGGCTTTCGTGTTGCTTAGGCAGAGCAAGAGACAAAACAAAACACAAGTACCCGACCTAGCGACTCCGCCCTGGGTCTCTCTGCGAAAGGGAGGAACACAATGATGATGTCACTAATGACTAAATAGCCTCGTCCCCAGGCACCTATCAGTGCCGGTAAGCCGTGCACGGTTTCAGCGGAAAGACTGAATAGCTACAAGGACAGCTGGTTCTCTGAGGCTAGCAAACTCTAAAGTCCACAGCCACCCAGCATGTAGCATGCATTTTATCCAGCCTTCGTCGAGCCGTAATGGCGTTGCCCATAGCTCCGGCGGACAGGTCATAAATCTCCACGGGTGTGAGCCATGAGGGTGTAATTCTGAGTTCTTCTGAGGACCTTCGTCCGCGGCGCTGCGAGTAGGCAACGCTGAAAAGACAACGCCGTCTGTTTTCACTTTCCCATGAGTTAGAGTTGGAGCGGGCGCCAGCCAGCCAGCAGTGGTCCAGGTGTTTGGCAGAAAGACGCCCTGCAGATCCGTACCATGGGAACCTCTTACTGTACCAATGCCACGACTCCAGCCCCAACTCACCAACCTGCACACACACACTCACACACGCGCGCGCACACACTCACACACACGCGCACACTCACACACACACACCGGCGCGCACACACACTCACACACACACACATACACACACAAACACACATACCTGTAGATATGCACACACACAAACACACACACACAGACACACATGCATACACACACCCACCCACACACATAGAGTACATACATAGATATGCACTCACAGACGTACACACACCCACACACAGACATAGATATGCACACACAGGCACACACCCGCGCACGCACACACACGCACACACATGCACACACACACAGCAGGTGTGGAGGGTTAGAAAGGAAAAGTGTCCAAAGGAAGGAAGTCTCAACAAGATCTGTGACAGCTTGTGATAAAAATGTCCTTGTTTAACAGAATCCCCCTGCGGGTGAAGATCACAGGCCAGGTTCCATCGCCAAACCAAGGGGATTTCTATGACTTGGATGATGGAAGAGACAGATATTCAGGCATGCATGCACACACACACACACACACACACACACACACACACACACATACATACATACACATTTTAGCAATTTATTTATGTCCACGTAAAGAAAAACGTACAGGGACACAAATACTGAAGGTGCACTTAATAATATTCACAAGGTCATGGACCAGCTTACTTTTAATTCTGGTACATTTGTTAATGTACACTGTCCCTACCAAATAAACAAACAAACAAATAAACAAGTAGCAGCGTCATACATATAGGGGCTGCCAATGACAGCAGAGACAGAGCAGTACTTAGAAAGGTGTTTACCCCACTTTTTGGGCATGCCCAGTTGTTGGATCCCTCTTACGACCAAACTGTGTGTGTGTCCTAGGCTGCCATATACTGTATGAGCACAAGTAGTCTGCATCTGTACCCTAGCTCAAAGATGGTATTCAGGAGAGGTTGGTACTTAGTGATCTTGGTCATGAAGACTTCCTCTAGGCTAGGGTCAAATGCGCAGGCTACTGCCTGAACAAATACCTCTTTGGACGCTTCATTGACAACAACAACATCTGGTGTATTAGCAGACAGATGTGTAAGAGTGGCTGACATCACACAGGAATGTTTGTACATTGTCAATGAGGTTGGAAAAGGGCTAGAGATGTATTTTACTATTTAGTTCACTAAATAGTATTTAGTCCACTGTCATGAAATGCTGTGTACATTCCATTGTAATCATAGCAGCCATTCAAGATGTGTGACATTGACATTGACCCAGTGACCTGTTCAGTGGTTTAATATAATAATAATAATAATAATAATAATAATAATAATAATGCATCAAACTTGCATAGCGCTTTTCAAAGTACTCAAAGTCGCAGAACTAAACAAACAGAAAAAGGGGGGGGGGGGGGTTAGATGGGGAAAGCAAGTGTGAAAAAGTGAGTTTTGAGCGCAGTTTTAAAAGAAGAAAGGGTGGGGGAGGTTTTGATGTGATGAGGGGAGTGAATTCCACAGGGTGGGGGCAGAGGCTGAGAAAGCCCGGTCACCCCAGGTCCGGCA
>NC_140235.1:26187034-26199534 GCF_949987555.1 Borostomias antarcticus | reverse complement strand
TGGAGTGAGAGAGAGAGAGAGAGAAAGAGAGAGAGAGAGAGAGAGAGAGAGAGAGAGAGAGAGAGAGAGAACTTACCCAGTGGTTCTCCATTAAGCTCCCTGATTGATTTCTGTCTGGTTGTCTGAATGCAAAGTGCACACTCCATGCCGAGCATTTGAGTTCTGACGCAAAAGAATATGTACAGTATGCTACAGTCTGTCAGTTGAGCTGACCTAAGTATGTGTGATAAAATGTCCTTTGGTCAGTTTGCACAAAACTGGTACTGCACTTACCTTTTCAGAAGTGGCCACTACAACTCTCAGTGTGCATTGCTACAGGTCACAAGATCTTAAATCAGTCCATGCAATGGCTGAATTATGTAGCCGGCCAGTAGCCAACTCACTGTAGGTTGCACAAGTACAGCAGATCATAACGTAATACTGAAAGAGTTTCTGCATGAGTTGTAGCCTTCAAAGCACATGATCAAAGCCGGGCCTCGCAGGCATTATGGAAAGAACATACAAGCCCAAAGTGTGTCCTTTTGTTGAGCTATCTAGTGCACTTGGATTGGTTAATTGAGCCAACTCCCCTGGCCTTCAAAGAGTAATGTACAATTGTGTCGATTAATCATGTTAAACACACTGATAATACAAATGAGTGAAACATGATAGTTTATGAACAGTTGGTTGTATTGTGCAACAGTAAACATAGGCTACTGTATTTATGTCACCAAAAATATTAAACAAAAACTTAACTCATTGCTGTTAACAGACTCCCTAAACAGCTTAATTTGACTCATACAGCTTAATATACTGTACAATGGTTGAAACCTGGCGAAGATCTGTGACCTCGGAACTGAAAACGGCTAATCTAACATGGGGCGAGGCACAACATGCACAGGACAGGACCAGATGGAAGCAGATAGCGTTATGTTCCTCAAGGAAAGAGGATTAAGTAAGTACAAATTGTTGGGATTAGAAAGGCTGTCATTGTAGTGAGTTTGATGAGATCTGGAGCCACAGTTTGGTCATAAAAACACCCTCATATCCAATTTTCCAAAACTAAGAAGGCAAAGGTGTATTTAAAAGTGTGCTCTTTTCCAAATGAACTAATTGAAATGCCATTCCAATGTCAAGCTTTCATCCCTTGTCTTTTCTTGTGATGAGAGCACACCCTTGTGGCAAAACAAGTTACACACACCAGTATTTTGGTGTTCACCACTGTTTCTATCAGTATCACTTGAATAATATATCTTTGTGGGATTAATGTAATAATACATTTCTCCAATATGCATTGTGTTATTCCAATAAAACAGGAAAAGGACCTTCTGATTATGGGTCGCATAAACTACTTTTTCCCACTGCGGTAAAGCCAGCCTTCAATTCGGAAATGCAAGTCATGTGTGCCACCGCCAATTCCCCTTTGCGCAAACACTAGTAGCACTAGGGTAAATCGTTTTTTCTCCAGTAAGAACTGAGGTTTGACGCCGTCGCGTTCATTTACTTAGAGAAGTCAAGTATGATTTGATCAGAACCATTGATCAGAATCTCTAACCCTGACGCTGGGTTTGATAACCGAAAGTACATTCTGATGTGGCATTTCAAAATAAAGGACCCCTAAATTGTCATATTAACTATATTTCCTTAATTTTCAGAATAGAATTAAAATATTTCCCATAATGCCACACCAAATCCTCTGCAGACCATGGAGGTATAATCTGCAGACCACCTAGGGGTGTCACCCAGAGACATTGAAGCCATTCTGATGTGAGATTTCAAAATAAAGGCCCTCGTAAATGTCCTATACGACCTACAACATTCCTCCAATTTCAGATTAGGATAAAAAGGAGACCCCCCATAATGCCACACCAATTACACTTCCGAGTGGTAGCAGATCAAATAAGGGTGTCACATAGAGATCATGAAGACATTCTGATCTGAATTTCAAAATAAGGGCCCTCCAAAATGTACTATACGACCTACTGTACTACTTTCCTCCAATTTCAGATTAGGATAAAAACGAAACCCCCCATAATGCCACACAAATTCCACTTCAGAGTGCTAGGAGATCACTTCCCGGTGTCTCGCAGTGACTTTGAGGACATTCTGTTGTGGCATTTCAAAAGAAAGGCCCTTGACGATTTACTATTTCCTCCCACTTCAGATTAGGAGTAAAAGAAGACCGCCCATAAAGCCACAACAATTCCACTTCAGAGTGGTAGCAGAACACCTCAGGGGTTCACCCAGTGATGCTAAGGACATTCTTATGTGCCATTTCAAAATAAAGGCCCTCTAAATTGTCCTACATGACCTACTACTTTCCTTCAAATACAGATTAGGAGTGAAAGGAGACTGCCCATAATTCAACACCAATTCAACATCAGAGTGCTAGCAAACCACCTCACAGTGTCACCCAGAGACTTTCAGGACATTCTGATCTGGAATTTCAAAATAAAGGCCTTCTGAAATGCAATGAGGAGTCAAATTGGCTTTAGATATCAACTTAGATATCAACTTTATTCATTTGCTGTTTAAGCAACCAATATTATCTTATCATTCTATACAAACAAAATAATATGATTCATGAGAAACAAATCAGATAAAAACTGACTGTATTAGGAAAAACTACATGTTCTTAGTCTGGCTCTCGAAAAAAAGACCGCGTGCAGCGCCTTTCTCCAGGCGGCCGCCAGCGCTCTCTCCTCATTGAACACAATTGAAAAAGGGCGCAGGCGCTCGGGAAAAAGCGCTATGTGGACACGGGCCCTTACTCCAACAAAATGCATTCATGCGCGGAGGCCTGTGCTCTCTGAGCAACCTTTCTAGTTGTGATATAATATAATGACATGAAGACCTGAAATGCATGTTGACTCTCCGGTGAAGTTAGCTCTGCCCCCAGACACTGTCCATTTGGTCTTGGCCCAACCGCCGACCTCTAGGAGCACGTCCACCCCCAGTCTGGCAACCTTAATTCCCCAGCAACACACACACACCAAGCTGGCAGTCTCCATGACCCTTGACCAATAGGTTATTAGCATAGATAGATAGATAGATAGATAGATAGATAGATAGATAGATAGATAGATAGATAGATAGATAGATAGATAGATAGATAGATAGATAGATAGATAGATAGATAGATAGATAGATAGATAGATAGATAGATAGATAGATAGATAGATAGATAGATAGATAGATAGATAGATAGATAGATAGATAGATAGATAGATAGATAGATAGATAGATAGATAGATAGATAGATAGATAGATAGATAGATAGATAGATAGATAGATAGATAGATAGATAGATAGATAGATAGATAGATAGATAGATAGATAGATAGATAGATAGATAGATAGATAGATAGATAGATAGATAGATAGATAGATAGATAGATAGATAGATAGATAGATAGATAGATAGATAGATAGATAGATAGATAGATAGATAGATAGATAGATAGATAGATAGATAGATAGATAGATAGATAGATAGATAGATAGATAGATAGATAGATAGATAGATAGATAGATAGATAGATAGATAGATAGATAGATAGATAGATAGATAGATAGATAGATAGATAGATAGATAGATAGATAGATAGATAGATAGATAGATAGATAGATAGATAGATAGATAGATAGATAGATAGATAGATAGATAGATAGATAGATAGATAGATAGATAGATAGATAGATACTTCCCCAATGGGGGAAATTTGGGGTATCAGCAGTGGGAAAGTACAGAATGCATAAATATGGGATACGTACATACATACATACATACATACATACATACATATACAGTAGATATCTATACTAATACTCAAATATACATACATGCACACATCCATTTAAAAAAAAAAAAAATTTTTTGCCCTAACCCATTCCCTTGCAGCGTTAATGTATGAATAGGCCTACTGGACCCACGTCTCTGCTCCCTTCATGCAGTGAAACTTGTGCAGTTGTGTTCCGTGTCACGCATCACTAGATGGCAGAGTCGAGCAGCTATCTAGCCTGGCCATAGATAGACAGATGCTGTCTCTCTCTCTCTCTCTCTCTCTTTCTCTCTTCAGTGGGCCGGTGCTCGTCTTGAGATCTGGAAGGGCTGCTGAAGTGTCGTTCCCGCGCCTTGTTACGTCTGTGTTTAGGTGGGAGGACGGACACGCTGACAGTTGCGCCAATAGGGAAGTCCCCCTTGGAGGGACTGTCAGTGCTCCTTTGAGGAGGGAGTTTCACCAGCTACTCCATGTTTCATTAGTTACACTCACCCCAACAAACTCACTCCACACCACTGAACATCCGGGTAACGGCACCATTGTCACTACGGCCCAAAACTCTGAAACAAGTTGCCTGATGATCTGACATTCCACAACTGTCCCATCCTTTATAACCAAGCTGAAAACCCATTTATTCTCTCAGGCCTACGAATAATTAGTGCCTTTTTATTTGTCTGCCTTTCTATCCTCTCTCTCTTCTTCTATGTTTTTGGGTGTGGGTGGAAAAGGGATGTATTGTTTATTATATATTTATTGTCTACTAGTGTGCCATATTTATACATTTCTTTTATCTTCTTATTTCTGCATGTAAAGCACATTGAGAAAACTTTGTATGAAATGTGCTATACTAATTACATTTGATTGATTGATTGATTGATTGTGATGGACTTAATTTGCTCTGCGTTGTGTTTAACAGTTCATATGACTCATGTTAAGGGATTGCCCAGGGTGGGACATGAACTTGTGCTTGCAAGTTGGATGTGCTAACAACTTTTACAAGAGAGATTATCAGCAAGGTCATTAACGCATCCTTTATACTAAGGGAGTGAGTTTCACCAGCGAGTTGATAGCACTACCTCAGAGGAGTACAGTACCTCACTCCACGAGGGTTTATGAGGACTCACGATTCACTCGGTTACACTCTGCACACCACTGGAGATCTGGGTCATGGCACCATTGAACCCATCTGTTTTGGCATGCCCGGGGCGGGATTAGAACCCCGGTCTCCCGCTTGGGAAATGGACACGCTGACAGTTGCGTCAATAGGGACTGTCAGCGCTCCTTTGAGGAGTGAGTTTCACCAGCTATTCCACGTTTCACTCAGTTACACTCACCCCTCCAGACTCTTACTCAACCACTTTCTCTTGTGGAGTTTAGAAAAAGGGTGATTTAGCTGTGTGATTATGACTGTTCTCACTAGAAGCGGATGCTTCTGGCATCATCGCACTCTCTTGTCATTCACTACTCGCGACCACGTGAATGGTCTGTTTGTTTGGCTCCCATCTGTTCTCACATTCTCAGTGGATTTCAGACTCGGATACAATGGAAAACTGATACTGTACGCGTAGGGTCTTGGCTGTTGGTGGAACCGGGTGTCTTCTCCGGATGTGAGATTCAAAAGCACAAATAGATCAGGATATAAACGAATTCATTTATCTGACTTTAAGTCTGTGATTCCAAATAAAACATCCTTGGCCATTATGGGGCAATGATGTTTCTGTCTGATATTTTGATGGGAGCCTGTTGAAAAGGCCTGCATAGGACAGAGGATTAAACCACAATAGAAGCTCAGAGCCAACGTATCTTTCGAAAGGTTTATATGATCATTGTCTACTTCAAGGGAAGTTTATTTGCCTCCTCCCCACGCCCCATCCCAGTGCCCAAATCCGCTGGGATACCTAAAAGACGCACAGCCATGCAGGCTACGCATGGGGGTTGCGCGTATGACTCTTTTTGAGCAATTTAAATGGTATTTTTAAAAGAAATGTGCTGCGAAACACAGCATGTCTCAACCAGACAGTGAATTCGAGTGGTTCGTCGTCAGCTCTGTTCCCACCAGAGGCGGCGAAGAGGTCCTGACTTCCACGGATAGGATGTAGAACCAGTGTTGCGGTTTCCCCGCGGAGTGCGCCTCGGTTCCAGCGCGGAGCGCCCTCGGCTGTTTGAACATGGTTTAGCGAAGGCTAGAACATTGAAGTCAAAGTGGAAAGTCAACGGGTTCGTCGTTTTCTGAACTTGGCTGTTCATTGCGAAGGGCAATTTCTTAGGTTTAAAAGTCTAACATTATTTAAAAAAAAAAAAAAAAAAAAAAAAAAACTGCCAGCATGTGCAGCTCAACGAAAACTGTCGACACCAAGTTGTGACCATGCTGCCTCGAAGTTGAACAACTATCTGAAAACTTTACAGAGGGAAAATGGAAAAGAAAACGACAGCGGGTAGTCGCAGCAAGTCGACTGAGGACAAGAGCGAGCCCTCAGCGGACAGCGTGGCCAGCAATGATGGAAGGCGCATGGAAGAAGTGCAGATGCACCTTGCCTGTTTACCGGAGCGGTACATGAACGCCAAGTTCACATTATCGGCGTATATGCTCTGTTGGGCTGTGTTGAAATTATACCAGGTAAGATGCCATTGAATGACAGTTGTATGACAGTAGCCTATGTTTCTCATTTTCTAGTCCACGATTTCCAAATAGCCTACAGTAACCTACTGTGTCTGCCGCTTTCTATTCAACATAGGCTCAAGAAACGTCAAAACAATTGTTTTTCTTTTGAGTGAATTCAACTTGAAGTGGATTTTAAGCACGTTGTCCAATTGGCAGTTGCTATGGAATTTGCCCTGCTGTTGACAACCTCCATTGCTGTTCTGCTTCATGTCCCACATCTTTGAAAACCACGTTATGCACGACTGCACAGTCATCTCCAGCAATCTTCTGTCATATGACTAATAGCCAACTTGCAAGTGGCATGTAGACCTATTCATTCACACTTGGGCAACATGTTGCTATGGGAACTTTGGTTGGTTGGTTTAGCTGGGCTCAAGCTTTCTGTTATTTTCACAAGCCCCAATTATCAATGCATGGGAACATTTCACTCTGAATGCCGCTACCACACCGAACACCGCCAGTACTAGGTAGCCTAGTGTGAGACAGTTAGCCTACATAATGGTATTGCAGTTAGATTCACTTTGTGGTAGAGTAATTAAAGCAATGCTCGCCAAAACATAGACAGGTCTTTTACAGAAAGCACCAAAATAGTTTTAGGCCTAAACAAAGCAGGAAAGACTTTGCAGTAGCCTACTGTACAACTATACAATATGTGTCCTTGTTGCTCAGGTCATGCAATCAATATTCTTTAGACATATTTCTTTCTCTTTATTTTCTTGTTCCTCTGAGTTACCCTCTCACAGGAGAATCCTATTTTTGTTGGCTGGACGAGCCGTTGGATTATTGGATGTCCAGACAGCTGTGAAGCTGGACCAAAGTGTCTCTGTGGCCCGGTCCGTTCTTTCTGCCAAACCCCCGAGCGTAATGGGCTATTTAGACAGGATGCCTGTTGCCATGGCGGCAGAGCCAAGTAGGGTATACGGCCTTATAAGCTCACAGTCCCAATCACCCATGGGTAAAGATGTCAGACAACACAGGCTCTCTGTGGGCAAGGCCATCAGATGCTCGTCACGCCATGCAGAACACTCCTCTATTGATTAGAGGTCACTGGGTAAGGGTGTCAGTCAACTTGCTTTGCCTTTATAAAGATCATATTCAAACATTTTATGAAGCCTATAGGCCTTTAAAAATACTGAGTTAATACGGTTGGACAATTACATTCCAACTACTGAGTTATAGCTTCTTTTTTTTCTTTTTTTTTAAATCATGGATTCAAACAAACAAGCCATCTATTGATCATTTTTAAACCTCTTTACATAGGGTAACAGGTTTTGGCATCAGTTTGGTTGACTGTCATTTCTCCCAGGTCTAAAAAAAGAAAAGATATTCCTGGTCTTTTGACGTATTCTGACACCCTTTTCCAGCAGGCCTATATTGAGATTAGGTGTCATGGAAAACTGTTTTTGACTAAAACTATTTTCCACTCTCCACCATTTTGTTTCTGGTGGTTGGGGTATAAAGACGGACGACCATGTAGAGTTACAGTTGGAAACATTAGTTTCCTTTCTTTTATCCTGGCCAAAAGTCACGTCAAGGTCACAGGTGTGGTCTCGTTTGTCAGGTTGTGTCCTATTTCCAGCGCCTTGCTACTTCGGAGTCCTTGTGCACACCACTGGAGTGTCCCCTGCCAGGGTTAGGTAGGTTAGGCCATAACTGGCACATGTGTGACACATATCCAGAGTGTTGAGTTAACAAAACCATTAGCGTTTAGGGCAAGGAGTGCTAGGAATGGGTGCGGGCTGTAGAACCCTGGGGTAAAAATCGCACTGCAAACCTGCCCCCAGATTCCCCTCTGCAGTGCTAATATGGGAGACAAGCAAAGTCTTGTCCTGGGAGTCTCCTGCCTCCATTTCACAAGAGCGGGAAGGAGACCGCAGTGATACCAGTCAGCCAATCAGATCTCACTCAGTGCAAAGCTCCACCTTTCATACCAATCCTACAATTTTTTTAATCCTTTTTTTTTTGGTGGAATTCCAGTGTTTATTATAAGAGCTATTGAGATATGGCAGATGTGCATATGTCCTGAATGCTTTTGAAGATTTCCAAATACCTCATGAAATGAAACATACTTATTATTTTGATGTATTGCAGTAGAGATCAACCCATGATCAAATAAGTACCGTCACATATACTGTATCTTTATTGCATGTATTTTGGTTGTCATAGGATACTTTGCAGGTGTACAAATTGGATAGTTTTACTTTTATGAATTGTAATATTAAAGCATTATGGAACGAGAAGCCGTGGGATGTCACGGATATCGCCACGGCTAGTGGGAGTGGTTAGGCACGACGCGCAGCGGAGGCCGTTACACCCCGCTAGCCGTGGCAATATCCGTGACATCCCACAGCTTCTCGTTCCATAATGCTTTTATATAACGGTTGCCACATTTATCCATCAATATTTCAAAAAGAACGACAATACGAACTTTAAAATGTATTTTTAATGTAACTATTTGCTAATCATTTGCAGATACTTCCGCTGAAAAGGGGAACGTTGCCAGGCAACGACAATGCTACAGCACATCTTTGTAAACATTGATCTGGACACTGCCATGGCTACTAATAAGAGGTGGATTGATATTAAAACATGTGCGAACATTCCATTTTAGCGTGGGGATATCGTGGTTATCGCCACGGCTGGAATGCAAACTGACCAATAGAGACAATGGACCAGATCTATACCATTGTATAATAAGCTGTAAAGGCAAATCATAGAAATCATCAAAATGTGATAGTGTGTGTACTCCCTTCTTTGTGCTTGGATGATGGCACACTCTTTGACGGTATGTACAGGACACAGTGTGTGGCTTGGTATTCTGTCCTCTCTGGTAACTGATACAGTTTGAAGTGATAGCTGGAGGAGTGCATGGGCTCTCCCCTCATGACCTCCTAGATGTAGTCTTCTCCCTCCTGCAGCGCCCTGGACTGGTAAACTGGACGGTCCAGATGGTGCTGGAATGTTTTGGGGGGGGGCGGTAGGTTTTACAGAGCCGACCTGGGTGAGGGTCACCCATGTCTGATTGCCAGGACATGTCCCCCTTTGACATAAGGTCGTAGGTCAAGAGGACGTCTGCTGCTTTCATCAAATCTGTCAGTCACAGGCCCCATTCCAATAGTCTTTAAATGTAACCTTCCTTTCTTAGAGGAGTCATTGATCTAATATGACTGGATTGGTTACAGCTTTGGAGAGAATGTTATGCTTTTACCTATCCAGTCATGTTAGGTCTGGGATTACCTCAAGGAAGGATGGCTTGTTAGAGTATTAGAGTGCCCAAACGGGCCCAAAGACAGGTCTTTATAGGTCCATCGAGGGGTTTGTGAGGGGTGGCTGGGCCTGGACAGGTATGGAACTCAACCATATGTGTGCCCTTTACAGCCAGGTGACCTCCGAAACAGGCAGGAACCATAAAACAACGCTCATTACAGCTTTCCATTTAATGGATTAGCTTCCTGATCAGGTGTGCGTTGATCGTTTGCCTGGCCTTTGAACTTGAGGGCTTTACGAGTGAAGGGAGCCGTCAGACAGCAGAAGCCTCTGTGGTGCTCAACAGGCTGGTTCCTTGTTCAGAGCCAGAGATCGTATTGATGTCAACCTCCAGAAGTCATTTGTGAGTCGTAATGAGGTACTTATGGTGGAACCCCCCCTCCTCTCCCCCCCTCACCACGGAGATTGCTCGTTTGACGGACGGTAGCAGCTGCTGGGGGAAGGGGGGGTGGCGGGGGTTTGCACCTGAGGGGACAACTTACTCTAATTTCAGTAGCAGAAACATACAATAAACAATTACTGTAAGTCAAATTAGATTTGTGGTTATGTTTACGGGACTATTAGCTGAATCCTTATCGGCCAGCCGGAAGGGCTTTGGGGTTGTACTGTGACGCGCTAAAAGCAATCCTGAGTTGTCTCATTGTGCAGGACACTGCAATCAGTCCTCTTTATGAGAAGCTGTTTCCTCTCAGCATCAAAGTGGCAATAAATATACCATGTGCTACATACGTAAGCTTATCATCGCTTCTGAAGTGCGATGTGGTTCGTGTGCAATTTGGGGCCTCGCTCATAAACTGTTTTTATATGAAACTTAACTGCCCCCCTCTTAGACTTCTGAAATGTCAGAGAACTATCCTGTTGTACTTTGAACGCTATTCATACATACTTGACTGCATGTCAAGTTTGTGCGAAAAGACCTGATTGGCATGTTGCTACAGAAGAATGCCTGAACCTGCGGAGCTCCTGTCTAGACATTTCTGCTCATTCATGTTTCTCTTTATTCCTCTTCTCAGAGACTCCGATGTCAGCCTGCTCCTCCATGTCAACCTGCCTGTCTACAGGTATGTTGATCTCTTCCTCCTATCATACACATAATCACTCCCGTCAAAGTCTTTTGATTGTGATTCTTGTGGATGAGGATTCAATTTTTCAAGTGAATCAACTCTTAACTGACTGTTAAACTGGTAGGATGTTTAAACGATGACAATCATGTAGCTACGAGACACCAAATACAGAAAAACAGAGTAGTGTGTGTGTGTGCGTTTGTGTGTTAGTGTGTGTGTGTGTGTGTGTGTGTGTGTGTGTGTGTGTGTGAGTGTGTTTGCGAGTGTGCATGTGGCATGTGAGTGTGTTTGCGAGTGTGCATGTGGCATGTTCATGTTAGCGATGTAATTAGCTGGAAGGGAAGGGCTGGACTACTTATAGATGATTTCCAGTGGCTGAACTTAAGCTATCTCGGATGGGAATGGTAACAGGTTTGTGCTTGTTTGTTTATCTCCAACCTGTGTCATGAAATATCCGTGTGCTTGGAAGTCCCTCTTCAGGAAGTGGAAGAAAATAATCACTCTCTTGATGTTCAAACCTTACCTGGCTAGCTGCATTTATAAGAGAGAAACTGGTTTCCTCACTCTATTGTTTTTTTGTGTTTTTCTTGCTTTAAAAAAAAAAGCCCTCAGCAGTGAGAGCATTTCAGGGATCTCATTTCACATATTGTCAGCAGATGATGACAAAACCTGTCATAACACCCAGCTTCGTAAGATTGTTTAGACGTTTTAGATGTCATGGGGGTCTGCGCTGTCCTCTGTACCTCATGTTTGCTGGATCTTTGATAATGCGCTCTAAATTTCGCTTTCAAAGGCCCCGTGGTCTCACGTCACTACTTCATAGTTGAAACCATCTGCTTACAGTATTACAGCCCAACCGTTTTCACAGTATTTTAAAACTCTTACAGTCGTTTATAGTATATAACCTTCTTGTACATACGGAAGAAAGAGGGTTTGTGTTACAAGTGTACAGTAACGTCAAGGAGGGAGATCTTGTTGGGACAAAATCTTGTTTCATAACACCAGACCCAAGCAGGGGAGTCGACGGGAATTGGCTTCCTAAGCCCTGAAAATCCCCCGGCCCTGCAATTTCTGTGGCTCAGGCGGTGCAGTACAAGGGGGGTGAACTTGGCTCCGGTGTCCGCGACCCAGAACTGAACCCGGAGAACCCCTGGTCCTTCAGAGGAGCCGTCGTCTGCTCTCGCTGGTGCTTTTCCAGGGAGACAAATCCGCCGTGCCGATGTGGCCCCCGAAAGACCGGGCAGTGCTTTCAAAGGGTTCTCGGTAGAGACCAACCCAGCAGCACAGAGGGTCAATTACACTGTCATCATGACCCAGAGAAGGAGCTGAGGGAAGGGATGACCACGAGACTCTCTGCAGCTTTGAAACCGCACCGCAGCGCTACTCTAAAAACCTTCTGGCACCGACCGTCACTTCTTCTGCACAATAACTTTAGCGATCCATCTGCCTCAAGCTCTGGTTCACCTATGAAGAAGCCACTGTTGACTCGGCCAATTAGTTCTTAGCAAAAACTAGATCAAACACGTCGGAACAGTCTCTCCGAATGCCTACTCAGCTGAGAAAGCATTCACAACCTTAGCTAGGCGACGCTTTTGTCGTTCTCCCGAAAAAAAAAAAGCTGACGAGTCTTTTTCTTCCCTCCCCCAATGGCCATGCTAATGCGCTACACATCTTAGCTTGAACAGTGGCTGTTCACATTGCCGAATTCAATGAGCCTGTGTTGGCGTCCAAATTAATAGAGGGGCA
>NC_140235.1:26182034-26184534 GCF_949987555.1 Borostomias antarcticus | reverse complement strand
GTTCTTGTTTGTTGGATGTATGGTGTTTCACGACTCTGTACAGACACGCTGTAATTCTCTCCCTCTCTCACTGCATTATCGCAGCCGTTTAAGGTCAAGGTCCTCAGGTTCAAATCGCTGACTCTGTGCTGTGTGTGTGTGTGTGTGTGTGTGTGTGTTGTGTGTGTGTATATGTATCTTCTGTTTGCGCATGCTCACATTTCAACCCATATGGTTTTCTGTGGCATGTTGCAGGTCGAGCTGCATCATGGAGGTATTATGTAAAGCATTATGTAATATTAGTTCAGGTGAAGTGAACTTGCTTTTTGGGGGGCAAGCTTGTTTTTTTTTGTACATGTAAGTAAACGCTGTTGAATGAAGTCCATCCTCATTCTAAAATGGGAATTTGCTTTGAACATGAGTTTCATTATTGTGACATATTAGGTTGTGTGTGTGAGGTACATGGGCCAGTGTAAACATTGGTATATGTGTGTGTGTGTGTGTGTGTGTGTGTGTGTGGAGGCGGGGTGGGGGCAAGTGTGTTTTCAGTCAGTCTTTAAGTTCAAGGTTAATCTACTTACTGTATGTGACTCGGGACTCTTTGATCTTTCCCTCCATTTTTTTTTAGTGTTAGTTCTAGAGAGCCTTCGCTGATTCTGACATAATAGTCGTGTGTGTGTGTGAGGAATAGAGCTATCCACACATTTATTTAACTAGGGTAGCTGATATCAGCGCAGGAACATCGACAGGAAACAGATGATGTGTTCTCCTCACCCACCGTGCAAAACAGGGAATTTGACAGGATGACAAATCCAAACCTATTATCTGCTCACCTCACACTCTCACTGACAGACATGCAAGTGCACCGCAGAACAAACAATGACGCGTTAATACTCGCAACAGGCATTTACTTTTCTATTAGTTGCAGACATGAAAAGCAACCTGGAGGATGGTACGGTATATCCACCTCTGTTACCCTGTAGTATATCCACCTCTGTTACCCTGTAGTATATCCACCTCTGTTACCCTGTAGTATATCCACCTCTGTTACCCTGTAGTATATCCACCTCTGTTACCCTGTAGTTCCACCTCTGTTACCCTGTAGTATATCCACCTCTGTTACCCTGTAGTATATCCACCTCTGTTACCCAGCAAGAGAGAGAACAGCCTGAGTCTCTGCTGGCCCAGGCAGAGCTGGCTTCTCTCTCTCTCTCTCTCTCTCTCTCTCTCTCTCTCTCTCTCTTTCTCTGTCTGTCTCTCTCTGTGTCTCTCTCTGTCTCTGTCTCTCTCTGTCTCTGTCTCTGTCTCTCTCTCTGTCTCTCTCTCTCTCTCTCTCTCTCTCTCTCTCTCTCGCTCTCTCAGTCTGTCTCTCTCTGTCCCTCTCTATCCTTTTCTCTCTCTCTCTCTCTCCTCTCTCTCTCTCTCTCTCTCTCTCTCTCTCTCTCTGGTCAGCCGCTCAAACGCCGGTGGGGGACGGGCCGCGCCAAGGATGACAACACCACGCGGGGGGTCATCCATGGGTCAGCGCCGCTGCGATTCTTAATCGGGGAACCAGACCGGCCCCGCCGGGGGTCCGGTCTCAGCGTCCAGGCTCGCCCGCGGCCCCTCGCGGTTTTAGCGGCCCAGGCTAGCCGTGTGTCCGGGGGTTTGATCTCTTCAGATGCACGTCCAGTCAACATCCCACTCGGGTTTTTGTGTCAGCAGAACATCGTCCTCTCGGTGGAAAAGTACCCCGCCTGCTCCCGCGTCGCGTTCACACCCCACGACCCCCGACCCCCGGTTCACACATTAGCATTCCCTCACTGTGCAGTGGAACGACGGTCTTGATGGGACCAGGGCAGTCACGACGTGAGAACACTAAAAACAACCTTGACGACCCTGTTGACCTTTTACCCAGGTCAAAGGTTAGATTTTCGGACAAATGTCGGAGGTTAAAAAAATCTGCCCTGTAATGGTTGAGGTCGGTGACAGGAGGTGGGTGTTTAGCGGTGTATTAACAGGACTACATGCTACGTGTTTACGGACGCCTGAGCTGTTCATGGCTTGTCTTGGAGTCAAGACGTCGTCATGAGGAAGCC
Organism: Borostomias antarcticus; assembly: GCF_949987555.1. Classification (NCBI taxonomy): domain Eukaryota; kingdom Metazoa; phylum Chordata; class Actinopteri; order Stomiiformes; family Stomiidae; genus Borostomias; species Borostomias antarcticus. The sequence continues at coordinate 26,182,477 of NC_140235.1, read as the reverse complement.
CGCCTGGCAAGAATGTTGGTTCCTGTTAAAGCAAATCGATCAATCACGGGAGCAGACTCAGACTGACCGCTTGTGTCTAGACATGCCAGTTTGTGTGTGTGTGTGTGTAGAGAGAGAGAGAGAGACAGAGAGTGCCTACATGCATCTGTCTGTATACAGTATGTGTGCGTCAGTCAAAGTTCACCCAGTACATGAGTGTGTGTTTGTATCTGCTTCCTCCTTTCTGCTCAACCACTAATTTCAGAGTCGCTCGCTAGCAGGCCTGGTCTGGCCTCCCCGGCTCCGGCTAGGGCAGCCCGCGGGGGTCAGAGGTTAAGGCGGACACCGACCACACCGAGGCCGCAGCTACTGGGCTCCGTCCGCCATCGCTGGCCCTTTGTTGTTATTTTGTACGCTCGCTATTCCGGTGCCTGCGTATGCTAATGGTGTCTGTCTGGTCACGC
>NC_140235.1:26178123-26179334 GCF_949987555.1 Borostomias antarcticus | reverse complement strand
CCATAAAAGAACTCCGGTGGACTATGACTGAAATAACCCACTCTGCTCACCAGCCTGTAAAAGCCTGTTAACTGTACATAAAAGCAGACATGTTTTCCACATTCGAGAGGGCTTGGTGTTCTGTTTATTATGATGAAAAGTTTTAGTGACCACGCGATCACGCACGTGCGTATGTCTGACGTGTGTTGCGCATGCTGGTGCATTTGGTTTGTGTTTACATGGGTCTGCAAGTATGTAAACAGAGTTGACCCTCGCCCAAATACAGTTGAACTGGTCTTGGACATACAGGTGAAACCTGGTGTGTATAAGCTCATGTTTCCTGTGACAGTCTCCAGACCTGCTAGATAATGGTGGTGGTGGATATGTGTGTGGGTGTGTGGTGTGTGTGTGTGTGTCTGTATGTGTGTGTGTGTGTGTGTGTGTGGGCACGCGTGTGCGAGCGTGCGTGTGTGTGTGTGTGTGTGTGTGTGTCTGAGGGGTGACTGGCTCAGTGAAGTGTTTAGATGGCGAGGCCCTTTCTCTGGACGAGAATCTTTGCCTGAGAGAAACCAGCCTCTCTCTCCTCTCTCCTCTCCTCTCCTCTCCTCTGTCCTCTCCTCTCCACTCCTCTCCTCCCTTCACCTCTCCTCACCTCTCCTCTCGTCCTCTCCTCTCAGAGAGAAGAGGTTGCTCTTCTCCAAAGAGAACAGTCCAACTCTTTGTTTTCTACCAAGGAGGAGAATAAGGATAGTTTTTGGAGTGTTTTTCTCACGCTCTGAGGTCTGACAGGGTCCTGTTTCTCATGAGAGCCTGCACGGACACACACACACACACACACACACATACACACACACACACACACACACACACACACACACACACACACACACACACACACACACACACACACACACACACATCCTCCAAGTCCCTTAATCCTCTGACGTTTTACAAGACACTGCTAACCCTTTAGCAAAACAAAGTTAGCTAGCGCCGAAGTCACGCCCTGTCTTCTTCCCAGGCCTGCCCTCCTCACGTGGGCTTAGTATGTAGCGTTAGCGCACGCATTGTCCCGTTATAGGCGCATGAGGCCACCAGCGCTTTGAGTGACAGTCAGCCAAAAAGAAAAAGGTTCTAGAAAAACCCCACTGTCCCCCTTCCATTGACACCGACACTCAAGTCCATGAAAGAGAGGCAGAGAGCCATTCAGCCGGCTCCCGTAGCGCTAGCGA
>NC_140235.1:26165623-26170623 GCF_949987555.1 Borostomias antarcticus | reverse complement strand
AGTCTCGATAGTCTCCTCTAGACTCCTCTCCTCTCCCCTTGCTTCCTTCTCCAAACTCAATGGAAGAGGAGGTCCAGGGTGAAGAACGTAAGATATTCTCCTCCAGCGGGTTTTCAGAAGGAGGTCAGGAGAGAGGAGGAGAGGAGAGACCTGTGTCAGTCCTCTGCTAGTAGACAGGACCACTTAACCTTTCACCTCTCACCTCTCACCGCTGGCATTCGACCCCATCTAGAGAACAAAGATAATTCCTTCCCGGATCAATGTGATTGAAGTTTAAGTGGATCAGTGGATCAAGAGTGGTCTTGTAAGCGAGGGGGAAAGTGTTCTTTGGGCTTCGGATGTGAAGCCACAACCTCATGAGGGCGTCAGAAGGGATGGTGTCACATCTACACAACCCGTCGTCTGCCCCTGAGCTTCCAGACTGGGTCTGGTCTGGTGTGTGTGTGTGTGTGTGTGTGTGTGTGTGTGTGTGTGTGTGCGCATGTGACCGTCTAGACCTGAGAGAGTATGGCGTGCCAAGGCGCGAGAGGTGACATATACGAGAGAGACAGCCCGGTATGTCCCAGGCGGTCTCGACCCTTCCCAGGTGGCGTGCTGGGTTTGAAAAATGGCTTTCGGAAAAAAAAGAAAGCCCTCGGCCACGGGGACCCCGAGCCAGAGGGCAGGACTCTCCCAGACACACACTGACCGATTGACAGGCGGATCGCCATGGTGCCCGCTGGAGATCGCACGCCGCGCAGAGCTTTATTAAAACTCGGGGGGGCTGTCCCTCTGTCGGGACGACGGATTATTAATGAAACGCTCGGCGCGGTCCACCCCCAGGTCCTTTGTGTCCTCCTGACGCAAACCCCGTTCCCAAGCCCGCCGTTCACCCGGAGAGGGCCAATTAAAAAAGCCTGCGACGCAAGACCGCGCCGGAATGCTCCGTGATGTCCCCTCCCCCCCTGGCCCCCCTCTCTCGCCGTGTCCCCGGGCCGACCCGGGATGAACTGCGCTCGGACACTCCTCCCAGAACCCACTGGGCCGTGCGGTTCACCTACTTTCTCTGGCAAAGGACTCCGTGGAGAACGCAGGCCCGTCATTATAAAACGGCGTGACGCTGAAACCCAGGAGGAGGGAGTGCCTTCATGTTGAGGACGCGGCCGGTCGTAATATTCAGCTCAGAAGGCCTACGGGGGCGTTTGCGCCTGTTTGATTTTATGTAATGTACAGTACGCATACTCCATTCATTCCTCCCAATGGAAAAGGTAGCAGTTAGGGGCTCCATGCTCATAACTGCGAATACATTAACTAGGCTCTAGATGCAGTTCAAGGGGTGTTTTATGGGCGCAGTCCTCTGGCGGAAGTGTATTTTACAACACAAGTATTAAGACTAAGTGGACTCCTTTTAACACGATCCTCCAGGGATTATTAACAGATTGAGGCACACACACACACGCGCACGCACACACACACATGCTCACAGGAGTGGGGGGCATGGATTAGGCCTTCGCTCAATCAAAACAACACTCACTTTGGAAATGTCAGCAAAGTTTGTGGCCTATATTGGTGTCAATGACTGCGCTACACTGAAAATACTGACCTTTTTAGATTCGCTTTCCCACTGATAAAAGTCTGACCAGAATGGCCTTAGCTGGTCTACACACTCGCACGCGCACACACACACACACACGCGCGTATCCTGACCTGGTTTTCGTCTTGCACAGCTCACCGCCCTACTGAAATATATTATAATCTAATGGGAAACCGGACACTTGTAGATGTGTCTCATGAAAAAAAAGCAGTGCAGTGCCATCTGGCTCGGTCCGGAGAAGCCTCTAATCAGAACCAGAACGTCGGACGGTCCGGCGGATACTGTAATGCTTATCGGTGCTGAGGGATATGCCCCGGTGATGCAATCGGACCGTCAGGTGCGTAGGTGGAACTGGATGAGCCCGTCATCGTAGATCTTTCCAACATGGAGGAAGAAAGCGAGGTGCAGATTATGAGGCCTACGGGGAATCACGCCCGATTGTTTGACTCTTTTCCCACGTAGCCGTTAGCGATTAGTATTCCGAACCACGACGGCTCCTAGAGACACTTTATTTCCTGTCTTTGTGCTGTTACCATGGCACTCTTCACTGTAGGGGGACAAGTTGGTTTACGTAAAAGGACACCCACTATGTGTGTGTGTGTGTGTGGCTAAGCATGTGTGTGTGTGTGCGTGTGTGACACAGAGAGAGAGACGGAGAACATGCGTGAAGCATGCTAATTATCTGCGCGCTTTGTGTGGCGTTTCCATTCACTCACGCCACAAGTGTCAGTTTGCATGTTAGCGTAGCTTCAACGCGGATGGCGCCGATGACTGTGCAAACGTCCTCCTGGCTGTGACCTCTGAGTCACTCAGACCGTGACCCCGTGACCCTGGCTCTCCCAGGCAGACGGAGGGGGGCGGCAGGAGGACGCGGCTGCCCCCAGCCCAGGCCTCACCGCGGGGGGCCGCTTGCATCACCTGGCCGGCCTCTTTTCCCAGAGCTCCTGGGGCTGCGTCTGGGAACCCTGGCAGCGGCCCTCCAGGGACAACCGTGAGTCAACCCAGAGTTTGGGTGTCGCTATCGAATGACGCCCCCCGTTCTCCGTGGACGCCATTGACCCAGGTCTGCGCTTGTTCCGGACACAAAGGACCCAGAAATCTGAACCCCGGGATCTCTCACTTTGTTCTGTGGACGATAAGAGGAGTCTTAAAAAAAACAAAAGTGATGTGCTCTTGTTCTAACGTTGTTACTATGGACGGCAACAAGCACAATGAGGGCATCGTTATGTCTGTTCTCTCCTTCTCTGAGAACTTGACACGCTTTTCTGACACGTTAGCTACATTCCTTTGTTTGCAAACTGAGGATCGCAGGCTTACGTCGGTTCTGTGAAGACATCTTGGGATATCTAGCAAGATAACATGGGGAGAGAGAGATAGCAAGAGGTAGAGAGAGAGATGGAGCTAGAGAGAGAAAGAGAGAGAGAGAGAGAGAGAGAGAGAGAGAGATAGACTAGTAGCATGTCTTCTGGAGATGGGTTATAGCATGGCTTTCAGAGTCATCTATCATGACACTAGACCCTTCCCCTGCAGTTCTCCTCCACCTCCTCCTCTCTCTCTCTCTCTCTCTCTCTCTCTATCTCTCTCTCTCTCTCTCTCCATCTGGAATCACCATTATGGCTTGGAGAGCAGGGGAGGGCTGATTGTGCAATATGATGGCACTAAGTCATGTACAGAATACAGAACACATTTTCAGAGTCATATTGACATGCTGTACTGCTGGGTGCTAGGCTTCGGGTTGCTTCATCTCAACACCCGGTGGAGCTGGAACACTTGGCCTAAACTGCACCTTTTAAGTCTATTTTGTTTTGTAAATTTACACAAGCTCATAAAACAGTAGCTAATCTCACCGATTAGCTTATCTGCTTTCACCAGAAACCATATTTTTGAATTCTCTACGGAGACTTTGAACCAGATAATTCCGCCAATTAGCTGGCTATTACAGCACAGATAATGTATCAAACATGGGCCATCTTCTGGCCGTAACTATATTTATTGTGGAGTCCCTCCGAGGGAAAAATGAACTTGCCCCTCTTGTCGTTTGGCAAGCTGCCCGATGTGGAGGAATGAAGGGCGGCCATTGTTAGCGGTTAGCGTTCAGTTTCCATTGCTATCTGAGGACTGCTAGCGTAGCGGATGAACTTGGGTGAATTGAATGGTAAATGTTGACCTTTTCCCTGAGTCCTCTGTTTCACACTGTGGCGTTGACTGACATCACGCCCGCCCACGGCCCAATGAGAGTAGGCCCCTCTGTTTCCTTGGTGCTGGTTCCGTTGGTGTGAGGATGTTGGCGTCTTTTGCTAACTGCGCTCATGTAGGCGTAGCGGCATGATGGGTCTTACTGCAGCGCCAATAACCCACTCAACTGTAGGCATGGCAAGTTCAAACCCTCCAATGAAGTATATACTTGACACTTATTGTGTCATCTATACCAAGATAAAACATGCTCATTATGGCAATGTGCAAGTACTGTATGCTTATGTACGCAATACTCTGATTCAACCAATCAAAACCACCGAAACGATGTACTAAAGCAACTGAAAATTCTTCACTTTTAGGGTTTGACTTTGTCAGCTGTAGCAACATGAAAAGAAGTCCAATGTGGCAATCTCTCATCATTGATTTGGTAATGCATACAGGATGTAGCCTATCAATGGATGACTAGTCACTAATAGTCACCGGGACATTCATCCTTCTAGTGAATGGAGATGTGTCAGCCGACCAGTGGGACTGGTTTGCAAGGTTTATTTCTCCAAATGAAATGAACCCCGTGAGATATTCCATTGTAGGCCTGTGTATATGATGCTGTCCTGAATGGCCTATGATTCAGACTAATCTACCCAATCCAATTAGACCAGATTAACGCAAGATCCTCATTTTCTGTGCCAAGGGAAGGGTGAGTTTTGGAACGAAGGGCGAGTTTTAGTTGAAATGCCGCCATAGTGAAGCTCAGCGTCTGTACTCTTGATAGGGTAGACTGGTGTTCTGTGTTTACATGATGCTGCCTGGATGTTTAAGCACGGGTTATTATAACGGTGGAGGTGACGACACCGTCTGTCTGAGTAAATCCTATTATGTAATGGACAGTCATGTTTTGAAGACTAACTGCATGGGTTGTGTGTGCGTGTGTGCACGTATGCTCACTGCCTACTTATGTGTATGCACATGTGTGTGCACGCGCGTGTGTGTGTCTATGACTGTCTGGGTCAGCGGGGGGTTCTGGGTAGACATCCGATGAATAATTTAGAGAGAGGGGGAAATGGAGCCGGCTGTTGCGACTGCACTAGCTCCTCCCCCCCGCCGCTGCGTTTAACGGTCGCTATCTTATTCCACTTCCTGTCTGCGATATCACAGTGAAGATCCAACGTGACAGTGAGAACAAGGAACAACGCACCAGGCGACGTTCGTTCATCCTCATGACGTTACGGCT